>NC_064626.1:1035237379-1035540409 GCF_023864275.1 Schistocerca cancellata
AATCGAATATCGGAACCCGTGGAAAAAGTTGACAAAGAGAAGGGACAGGATGATAGGACATGCACTAAGACATCAAAAAATAATTCCTTGAGGAAGCTGAAGAGGGCAGTACTCGTAGAGGAAGACAGAGACTGGAATATACCCATTAAATAATTTGTGTAATTGAGGTAGTTTCATTGTTTTGCTTGAAATAAAATTCATCTCCCTCCACTGGCTTGATGAAATACTACTGATCTAACGTAAATAGTAATGATTTCGTTCCTGCGCAATATCATGATAACGGTAATGAACTGTCAACAGATCATCCATAGAATTATGACAAATGTGTTCATCGGATACAACATCTGTTCAGAGGGCGGTAAACCCATTATATGTCGATTTTCTGCCCTTTTACAGGCTAAAAATGTTATTTCACTACATTATAACAGGAACCATCCAGCATTCTTCTGCAATTATGTAGGGAAACTAATGTAAACTGAATACGAGACAGAATGATTGAAATTTGAGCAACACGTTACCTAAATCGAAATGTGTTAACCAATGCGCCATACAGTTCTCTAAAATGAAACGTTACGTTTTGTTCCCTAGTAGAATATCACCTTTAATGATTTTTACCTTCTTAGAGTAGCTCCCACGCATTTCATGCCTCCACAGATCTTTTTCGAATATTTCTTCTAGATAGTGGTAGAGGTGAACGTCCATGTGAAATCTCGTCTGTAGTTCGGCTGGACGTATTGAAGCCTTTAGAAGCCATATGGATCTTTTTGTTCCTGATTAATCCTAAAATGTGGCATAGTAATAGTATATTATAGTAAATACGGTTACAAAAAAAAGTTCATTACAAACGACATTGTGTTTTGCAGGTGGAAATGACGCTGACGTCATTGAACAGCAGCCAACGAAACCTCAACAAGAAACTGTCGCAGATCTCATTAAGTCGCAGTCTGATGCCATTTCTCGTAAGAATATTTTTTTGTTCTTCTGTACTGTAGTCAACGGTGTGTGAAGGGTTTATACTACCGAAGCAGCTAGTTGAAACTATCTACATCTACATCTACGTCCATACTCCGCAAGCCACCTGACGGTGTGTGGCGGATGGTACCCTGAGTACCTCTATCGGTTCTCCCTTCTATTCCAGTCTCGTACTGCTCGTGGAAAGAAGGACTGTCGGTATGCTTCTGTGTGTGCTCTATTCTCTCTGATTTTATCCTCATGGTCTCTTCGCGAGATATACGTTGGGGGGAGCAATATACTGCTTGACTCTTCGGTAAAGTTATGTTCTCGAAACTTTAACAAAAGCCCGTACCGAGCTACTGAGCGTCTCTCTTGCAGTGTCTTCCACTGGAGTTTATCTATCATCTCCGTAACGCTTTCGCGATTACTAAATGACCCTGTAACGAAGCACGCTGCTCTCCGTTGGATCTTCTCTATCTCTTCTATCAACCCTATCTGGTACGGATCCCACACTGCTGAGCAGTATTCAAGCAGTGGGCGAACAAGCGTACTGTAACCTACTTCCTTTGTTTTCGGATTGCATTTCCTTAGGATTCTTCCAATTAATCTCAGTCTGGCATCTGCTTTACCGACGATCAACTTTATATGATCATTCCATTTTAAATCACTCCTAATGCGTACTCCCAGATAATTTATGGAATTAACTGCTTCCAGTTGCTGACCTGCTATTTTGTAGCTAAATGATAAGGGATCTATCTTTCTATGTATTCGCAGCACATTACACTTGTCTACATTGTGATTCAATTGCCATTCCTGCACCATGCGTCAATTCGCTACAGATCCTCCTGCATTTCAGTACAATTTTCCATTGTTACAACCTCTCGATACACCACAGCAGCATCTGCAAAAAGCCTCAGTGAACTTCCGATGTCATCCACAAGGTCATTTATACATATTGCGAATAGCAACGGTCCTACGACACTCCCCTACAGCACACCTGAAATCACTTTTACTTCGGAAGACTTCTCTCCATTGAGAATTACAAGCTGCGTTCTGTTACCTAGGAACTCCTCAATCTAATCACACAATTGGTCTGATAGTCCATCTGCTCTTTGTTCATTAAACGACTGCGGGGTACCGTATCAAATGCCTTGCGGAAGTCAAGAAACATGGCATCTACCTGGGAACCTGTGTCTATGACCCTCTGCATCTCGTGGACGAATAGCGCGAGCTGGGTTTCACACGATCATCTTTTTCGAAACCCATGCTGATACCTACAGAGTAGATTTCTAGTCTCCAGAAAAGTCAATATACTCGAACATAATACGCTCTTCTAGAGACCTACGGTACACCGCTGCAAGAAGGGGGGCAAGTTCCTTCGCGTACTCTGTGTAAAATCGAACTGGTATCCCATCAGGTCCAGCGGCCTTTCCTATTTTGAGCGATTTTACTTGTTTCTCTATCCCTCTGTCGTCTATTTCGATATCTACCATTTTCTCATCTGTGCGACAATCTCGAGAAGGAACTACAGTGCAGTCTTCCTCTGTGAAACAGCTTTGGAAAAAGACATTTAGTATTTCGGCTTTTAGTCTGTCATCCTCTGTTTCAGTACCATTTTGGTCACAGAGTGTCTGGACATTTTGTTTTGATCCACCTACCGCTTTGACATAAGACTAAAATTTCTTAGGATTTTCTGCCAAGTCAGTACATATAACTTTACTTTCGAATTCATTGAACGCCTCTCGCATAGCCCTCCTCACACTACATTTCGTTTCGCGTAATTTTTGTTTGTCTGCAAGGCTTTGGGTATGTTTATGTTTGCTGTGAAGTTCCCTTTGCTTCCGCAGCAGTTTCCTAACTCGGTTGTTGTACCACGGTGGCTCTTTTCCATCTCTTACGATCTTGGTTGGCACATACTCATCTAACGCATATTGTACGATGATTTTGAACTTTGTCCACTGATCCTCAACACTACCTGTACGTGAGACAAAACTTTTGTGTTGACCCGTCAAGTACTCTGTAATCTGCTTTTTGTCACTTTTGCTAAACAAAAAAAATCTTCCTGCCTTTTTTTTAATATTTCTATTTACGGCTGAAATCATCGATGCAGTAACCGATTTATGATCACTGCTTCCCTGTTCTGCGTTAACTGTTTCAAATAGTTCGGGTCTGTTTGTCACCAGAAGGTCTAATATGTTATCGCCACGAGTCGGTTCTCTGTTTAACTGCTCAAGGTAGTTTTCAGATAAAGCACTTTAAAAAATTTCACTGGATTCTTTGTCCCTGCCACCCGTTATGAACGTTTGAGTCTCCCAGTCTATATCCGGCAAATTAAAATCTCCACCCAGAACTATAACATGGTAGGGAAATCTACTCGAAATATTTTCCAAATTATCCTTCAGGTGCTCAGCCACAACAGCTGCTGAGCCAGGGGGCCTATAGAGACATCCAATTACTATGTCTGAGCCTGCTTTAACCGTGACCTTCACGCAAATTATTTCACATTTCGGATCTCCGTCAATTTCCTTCGATACTATTGCACTTCTTATCACTATAAACACGCCTCCCCTTTCACTGTCCAGCCTGTCTCTGCGGTAAACATTCCAATCTGAGTTTAGGATTTCATTACTGTTTACGTCTGGTTTCAGCCAACTTTCTGTCCCTAGTACTATATGAGCGTTCTGACCGTTTATTAATGAGAGCAGTTGGGACCTTTCTACAGACTCTCCTGCAGTTTACTATTAGCACATTAATATTGTTATTCCCTGTTGCATTTTGCCTACTCCTACCTTGCCGCGGCTCAGGAGGCGTCTTGTCGGGCCTAGGGAGGGAATTCTCTAACCTAAAAAACCCACATGTGCACTCCACACGTACTCCGCTACCCTTTTAGCCGCTTCCGGCGTGTAGTGCACGCCTGACCTATTCAGGGGGACCCTACATTTCTCCACCCGATAGCGGAGGTCGAGAAATTTGCACCCCAGATCTCCGCAGAATCGTCTGGGCTTCTGGTTGAAGCCTTCCACTCGGCTCCAAACCAGAGGACCGCGATCGGTTCTGGGAACGATACTGCAAATAGTTAGCTCTGATTCCACCCCGCGAGCGAGGCTTTCCGCCAACCGCCTGTACGCGAACTGAGGATGACCTCTGAACCCAGACGGGAGGAGTCATTGGTGCCGACATGAGCAACAATTTGCAATCGGGTGCACCCAGTGCTCTCTATTGCCGCCGGCAGGGCCTCCTCCACATCTCGGATGAGACCCCCCGGCAAGCAGACAGAGTGAACACTAGCCTTCTTCCCCGTACCATTTCGCTATTTCCCTAAGGGGCTCCATCACCCACCTATCGTTGGAGCTCCCAATAACTAATAAACCCCTCCCCCCGTGTGCCTGCTCGGCCCTTGCTGAAGGAGCGGCCACATGTCCACTCACAGGCAGAGCGGGCGATACCACACGGCCAGCCTCCACACTGACCCTCCGCCTCGTGCGCCGTGAACGCCGCTGAACCCACCACTCCCCTTGGGGAGAGGGTGGCCCAACCGCGCCCGGTACCCGCGAAGATGTCTCGACAGCAGGGACAGTGGGTGAAGCATGTAACACCTGGGGTGTACCATGCGACGCACTAGACTCCCCACTGCCGCTACACTCCGAGGCAGAAGCCTGAAGATGGCTGACCGCGGCCATCAACACGTTCAGCTGTTCGCGAACAGTGGCCAGCTCCTCCTGCGTCCGTACACAGAAGTCACACATCCTATCCATCCTAAGAAATCAATTTACTGTAGAGAGTTAATCAACTTTTAACTAGACTGCTAATTCACTAAAGGCGACTGATTGTTGACTAAACTGTGGTTGCTAGCCACTTCTTGTAGAAAACAATGAAAATAGCAATACCTCTCTCTGGACTGTATTGAAAAACACTAGCACTACTGGCACTATGGTTGACTAAAGGGACTCTCTCTGACTGTATTCAAAACAAACACGAGATCTATAGAACACTATTACTAGCACTCGACAATTAAAGCTTCCTAAAAGCAAAAACACACGGAAGAAGAAGTGACAAGTAAGAAAAATACAGTTAATACTTAAATTAAGTTAGCTCGCTGCACAGCAGACGTGAAGCAGACAGCAGTTACGACGACACTGACACTACTATCTTACAGATACATCAACTATATCAACAAAATCAAATTAGAGAACTCAAGAAAAAGAGCGTATTGTTATTACTTCTGCGAACATGATGGTACCAGTCAGCTACTGATAAAAGCAGCAATATTAAAGACGCACTTTAAATTAATCAGGCTGGCCGCTGTGGCTGAACGGTTCTAGGCGCTTCAGTCCGGAACCGTGGTGCTGCACGGTCGCAGCTTAGAATCCTGCTTCGGGCATGGATGTGTGTGATGTCCTTATGTTAGTTAGGTTTAAGTAGTTCTAGGTCTAGGGGACTGATGACCTCTACTGTTAAGTCCCGTAGTGCTTAAGGCCATTTTAAATTAATCAAGCAACTTTTAATGCATATATGTTTATTGCACATCTATTATTACATTTATGGTTCCGATTCTTCAATTTCTACACGCTCTTCGCAAATTTCTGTGACTTGAAGCTGGTACTGTGTTTATAGTGTTGACTTTCATGAAAAGTTTAAATCTGACCTGGTGTCCAAAATTAAAGCAAGAAACCACGCTTTCCCCGTCCTGTGTCTATTTCACGATATAATCGTACAAACTGTCAACAGATATCCGTACGATCATGTTCCGCACGGAGGATGACATTGTAGTCAACGGACAACCATGCCAACCAAGACGTCAGGGCATCAATCAAACGGGATAGTGTTTTCCGGGTAGTCCCACATCCACGATCGTTGTGTACACATCACAGACGATGCAGTACGGACAGAGAAGACGCCTACCAGGCACTCTGCGGTGGAGGGCCATGGGAAGAACGGAAGCAGGACCGGTTTAATGTGAATCGTTCTGTTGTCTTTGGATGTGATGACAGTTTAAAGAGATCGAAACTGTATCCCGAAGACCAGAGCGCGGCCGACCACGTGTAACATTAGAAAGAGAGAATCGTTATTTGGCTGTAAGGGCACGACGGTACCGCCTTAGTACTGCACGGCAACTGGCATCTGACCCCACAGCACACACTGGACGTGCTGTAGCGAGGCTGATGGTGTACAGAAGGCTTCGGCGGAGTGGCCTGTATTGTCGGAGAGCTGCCGTATGTGTACCTTTGACGTGTCCAGGGTACCTTTGACGTCCAGAGTGGAGCCGTCGACAAGCCACCTGGACGGTCGAACAGTGCGTCAATGTTCCTTTCACAGATGAGCCCCGATTTTGTATGGACAGTGATTATCGACAGATCGCATCTGAAGGGTACGTGGAACACGATTTCGGGACTCAACCATTGTGGAAAGAGACTGATATTGAGGATGATCAAAAATATTCAAATGTTCGTGAAATCTTATGGGACTTAACTGCTAAGGTCATCAGTCCCTAACCTAAATTATCCTAAGGACAAACACACACACCCATTCCCGAGGGAGGACTCGAACCTCCGCCGGGACCAGCCGCACAGTCCATGACTGCAGCGCCTGAGACCGCTCGGCTAATCCCGCGCGGCGGGGATGATCCTTAATTTTGTGGGCAGGGATTATGACGACCACTCAAACACCTTTTCATGAAATTGTACGGTTAAATTAGCGAGGTTTCACTGCTGCCAGGTATCGTGAAGAGGTCTTGGGACGTCATATGCGAATGCTGTAAGGTGCTGTGGCCCAGACTTGATATTGCTGGACGATAATACTAGACCTCATAGATCACACGTGATTGATGTTTTCTTGTAAACGGAAGATATGGCACGCATGGCGCGGACTGCTCGCCCTCCCCATTTGAATCCCATAGAGCACGTCGGATGCACTAGGGACACGGGTTGCATCTCGTCAGCATCCATCAACCACTATCCAGGACTTGTGAACAGCGCTGCAGTAAGAATGGGGGTTATTGCCTCAACATGAGATTGGTGTCATCATTCACAGCATGCCCTGTCGTTTTTCAGGCCTGTACAGCCACAAGTGGTCACACCCCATACTGAGCACGTTAACCAGTTGTCGGTATGTGTGCGTAAATCCGTTAAGTTGGAAAAAAAACGAAGAACATTTTTGTCTACCGTTATGCATGTTCTTTGGGATGGAACTACGTGAGGTCTTGACCCAGCTGTAACTGACTACCTACATCTCTCTCCCAACTTCATTTACACACTCAAACTGCTCCATTACTCCTTCACTCATCTTAGACAATTTAGTTACCAACTGGTACACACACAGATTAGTACCGAAAGAGGTGGACCAGGGATTCAGATAATTCAGTCGTATTCGGGAAGACTGGCTTTCGAATCATAGTTCATCATTGAATTCAAGGTTTCAACAGCAGCTTTAAACCGCTTTAACATAAACACCGAATTAATTCCTTTGGAAACACTACAGCCAAATCTTCCCCCGCCCTAGACAAATTCGAGATTTAATTCCGTTTCTGGTGATCTCATCTCGACTCTCTGTTAAATCCTAATCTTGACTTCTTTTTGTAGCTCAGCACCGAGTCATCGAACACTCAGAATCTTAGTCGTATCGCTAATACCGCATTGTTTCTTCAGAACAACTTGTCGGATGCTGTATCTGATCACATCTAAGTCTATCTATAACATCCATCCCACAAGATATACTGCTCGTCTAACATTCCTGTTAATAACGTAATTACTTCCTGGGCACAGATGACACGTAACTTAGGCGTCGGAGCAGAAACACAATGGCACATCAAAAATCTAGATAATGCAGGGAAACGCCATGACTGGTATAAAACATGCTCTCAAAAAGTGACGCACTGCACATGTTCTTGTAAGTACAAAAGGCCATTTCATTGTGTCCCCTCTACCAACTATACTCTTTGTAACTCCTTCCATGTAATAACTGACAACATTAACAAAACTGTGAGCGCTGCCATACTTTCTTACTTCCTAATGACTGTCACTTCGACTTTTCCCCGTTATACACAGTATCAAAAAACTGGAAAATTTGGTCCATCCCTTGCTCCTAGTTCCAGGCCGGGATTAATGTACCTATAAAACGACCTAAAATTGAACAACTACTATAAAAATGAAAAAGAAATACCTGTTAAATTACAACTCCATGTAACCCGTGACAGTCTCCATACTACGAACGTCCGCAAAGGTTAACTTTCTAAGGCATGTGAAACTTCCATAATCTTAATTTTCCTGAATCACACAAAACCTACAAACGAAAAGTTCGTCCAACCGTACCAGCAGCTTATCCTCAGCATTCAGTTACATTTCCGACTTTTTCCTCATCCAAAACGCTCATAAAGAATCAAACAAGCTCATGTACTTCTGTATTAATGAAACTGGCACCTGGACATTTCTATTGATCATTTTCAGAACGTCGCAACTTTTATCTCAATAAGCAAATCCTGTACCATACTCGTCTCTGATAGCAACAGTGTCAGAAACAAAAATTTCTGCACTCTTTGACTTTAAGGAAGCCTACAAGAATTCTTATAATTCGAATTAGTTATTTATGTCTTACTCAGTCCTTTTTCCCAATTTCCTTCGTAGGTCAGCATTAAAAGTACCATCTCAGTTGCACCGCAAAACTAAATTCTTTCTATAAGTACGTCCTCTGCACTGATAGATTCTCAAAACATACCTTACCGTCTTCGTCATCCTCCTGTTTAGTTACGACATCACATTCCTAACTATCCTGCAAAGACCGCATAAGTTCCAACAATCCCTTCTGCTACATTTCATCCATTTCATGTCTTGTTGCAAATGCTGTTGTTGTGGTCTTCAGTCCTGAGACTGGTTTGATGCAGCTCTCCACGATACTCTATCCGGTGCAAGCTTCTTCATCTCCCAGTACCTACTGCAACCTTCATCCTTCTGAATCTGCTTAGTGTATTCATCTCTTGATCTCCCTCTACGATTTTTACCCTCCACGCTGCCCTCCACTACTAAATTGGTGATCCCTTGATGCCTCATAACATGTCCTACCAACCGATCCCGTCTTCTAATCAAGTTGTGCCCCAAACTCCTCTTCTCTCCAATTCTATTCAATACCTCCTCATTAGTTATGTGATCTACCCATCCAATCTTCAGCATCCTTCTGCAGCACCACATTTCGGAAGCTTCTATTCTCTTTTCGTCTAAACTATTTATCGTCCACGTTTCACTTCCGTACATGGATACACTCCATACAAATAGTTTCAGAAAAGACTTCCTGACACTTAAATCTATACTCGATGTTAACAAATTTCTCTTCTTCAGAAACGCTTTCCTTGCCATTGCCAGTCTACATTTAATATTAGTGCCCCTTTAAAACATTTTTCTCTAAAACCTAAATTATAATTAATCTTATCAATTACGAATATTTTCAAACCCGTGACTCAGTTGAATGTAAATATATAACACTGCAGTCAGTCGCATTTTGAATAGTTATTTATTATTCCATGAACCGGGTTTCGAACGTTTCCAGGTTCATCTTCAGATGGCTTTCTGGATGCTACAACACTATTTCTAGCGTAATGCTTTTTTCATTAGTGTCCATCGGCCTGCACCCACCAAAAGGAAAGTAGACAGATGGACACTAACGAAAAACGCCGTCCATATTGTTGCAGTAAGTGTAAAACTACATTTTATATCCATATCGACAGTTATGGCGATACATTCGAGTGTGTTCCATCTTCTTGTCACAGGGCCATCACCCAGCTATCGAACATACATAGTGAAATATTTATACTATAATTCGGCTGTGATTCATTATGGGACATCATCCCCTTCCCGACGACATATTAACCATTCACCATCAATAGGCTACAACAAACGACGGTGGACATTGCACCCTCGGCAGTCCTCTACACCTTTTAAACACCTATCCTTGTAGTAGGCGAGAAAACTACTTTGTGTGTCAATTACAACGAGACTAGGGCCCAAGAGAAGCCACGGTCACCAGCTGCATCCCTAATTAAGCCACACCATCTTTCTTGGAAACTGATCAGTCAAAGCGTTTCCAAGCCAATAACATATATTTAGATTTCCCAGTCCCACCCTTGTGTTGTTACTGGCAGTTAAAATGAAACAGCAAATCTCTATTTTGTTCTCTGTGCCTCACACTTCAGCATATGTTAATCGTTGTACAACTGGTGCAAAGTACAATGAGCTATAACATTAAAAATTTCCGCATCTGAAATGTCTGCATTATTTACCAAAAAAAAAAAATAACGTGACACCAGTGCTGATCCAACCTAGATGTTAAGCTGCACTTGTCAATGCACATAGTTCGATTATTGTCCCACACTTAGTGTAAGTCTCAATGGAACCCCTGATGTTTGCATATCAGAACTGTTTGCATTATTAAGCTACAACTACCAAAAACATATTACCTAAAACTATATACTTGTCAAGTGTCACAGTGCTATTATCATATCTAAAATAGCTGTCAAAATGTGTAAGAAAAGTTGACAACACTGGCGTAACTTACAGAATTTCCACATCTCAAGTGTCAATCAAAATATGTAAGAACACATACGATGTTATTTCCATGCCAGAAACGGCTATCAAAAATATCTATAGGGTGTATCTTACAGTGTTTCCACCTCTGTGTTATTTATCGAAACTACATAAATTCACACACAGTGATTATGTCAGTGTTAGTACCACGTCTAAAAATCTGTATTATTGCTCTATGAAACACGTCACCTAAAATAAAGTGTCCACACTGTTTTTATTGAGTAACTTACACTTGATCCTTAAACAGCCTGTGTACGCTCAAATTAAGGGTCAAAATAATATTTTCACGACCAAACACTACAAAACAAATGGAGATAAAAGAACATGCTAAGCAGGCAATGCAGGCTATTTTACTGAGGCCATTTTACTGACGTACAAAGACAAACCGACCAACCACACTTTTACGGGAGAGGAAGATGATGTATGAGGAAAAAGCTAACTAACGTTATTGATTGGCTAATACATCTTGAACTTGAACCTAACTGTGGTAGCATGTTTAACCACAGAAACACTTAAGCACAAAAAACAACACTAAAAATGGTGTGTTTTGATGAGACAAGGTACCACAGAGATGAAAGTCCGATCTCTTGAAAATTCGATCTTTGTACCAAAATAAAATTGTTTTATTCATCAACGTATGTTAACATTTTATCTACAACAATACAAACCACTTGGGGTTGTTTATAGTAATATATTTATATTTGTCATGTTGATTCCAGATGTGCCCAGTGACTGTACACATTCCCAGTGATAGAGCGTACAGCAGTCAGTCGCAAATAATGGTTATTGGAAACATTATTTGCAACTGATTGCTGTACTTTTTATCACTTGATATACATGTATATCTACAAACCTCTGACTGGAAGCAAAAATTCAGTCTTTGCGCCAAAATAAAATTGTTTGTATTATTAATCAAAGTACGTCAATATCTCCTCTATAACAGTACAAAACACATGAGGCATTGCTATTGTAATTTAATTGTTCTGCAACAATAAAATGTTGCTTGTACATTGGCAGTACAGAAATAATTTATAGGTTAAGCTGCATCTGTCGACGAGAATAGTTTGATCTTTTAACCACACTTTAAAAATCGAAAGTTGTCTATGTCTTTCATCAAAATACATAAAGAATTCTCTCTGTTACACCACAAAACAGATACGGCACTACTGGTGACCTAATTTATAGGTATACGTCACAGAGTCCTATTTGAGAGCTATAATTTATAACAATAACCAACGATTTGTTATGGATTCATGTTTAAGCACTAGCTCTTTTTAATTGCTTTTCAACTAACATTTTACTGTGCACCGGTATTTAAACACTAACTCTTAGCTGCATTTTAACTTTTCCTATTTTGTTTCAACAGAAGTTAAAGATCGTATCCCTGATTTTGAAACACGTCATTGAAACCGTCTCGACGATAGGTGACACCTATCGGCCAAGCCCACTTAGCTTTTTGTACTGCAGCTGTAAGGACAGTGTGCTAACGACGGCCTTAAATTCCCTTCCATGGATGTTTACCATAATTTTATCATATTTTTATACCATGTACGATGTCAGTCATGGCTGTATATTTTATTTCTCTCTTTTGTTAACTTCTAGGACACAGGAATGTTTGTTAATTCCTCCTCACACAATGTGAATCACACTACTACTTGATAACTTATCATAATGCTATTACATATACATATGCACATTATTTTCTTACACTAAAATTATCATTACGATTGAAACCAGTCACTGAAAAAAAGAAAATACTTGTAATGACAGAACGCTGCGGTTTTTAAACACTAATGTAATACCAATCCACGTAATTACCTATTAAGGAGCAATGAGGAGTCGTATGGAGTTGCGAAGGATAAAGATAATATACGATGGCGTGAAGATGAACAGATAAATTACTGAGGTCTTGCAAAGTGAGGTGATATTAATACTAATTCGAGGATGAAACCAATGAGTGAGCTCTTAGCTGATGTATTAGAAACTGAGTAACTGAATAATTGAGAAGAAGGAGTGATACTGATTATGGTTAAAATTTGTTTTTGTCTGATTTTTATAATTTTTTATTCATACATGTTTATATATCTTACTTCTGTCTGATTCACGTGTCAGTTTATGGTTTTTCTACCAGTGAGTAGTGTATTGTGCTTAACAGTTTCTTCTTGCAAGAACGCGCACAAGGAGAGAATCAATCATGTTAATGATGGTTGTTGTCTGAGAAGGAGGAGAGCTATGCAACACCAACTGTAATGCAATATAATTTGTTTGCTAACGAAGCTTTCAATTGTGGGTGGAGTGCTCATGCGACAAGACTGTTGTCCGAATTAGAAGAGGATTTTACGCAAATATGATGTATTTCTTTGAGGTGATGTATTACGCGTTTGGTATTCGGACTGTTCAACAGATTACGAACATTTCCTAAGAACAGTAGGCGCCCAGCGAATCAGAGTAAATGGGTTGTAGGGAATGTTGTCAATAGTAGGAAGTAATGAAGTCTGCTGTTTGGTATATGAAAGTGTAGCACTGAAGTAAGGTGCATTGTTAATTTGAATTTTGTGTGGATGTAATGAGATACGTGTAGTGTATGGACTAATGGTTACTCCGTCAGAGACCCACGTCATGCCATGTTCACTATGGATTTTGGTCATTATGTCTATTTGTATGATATGGTATAATCATACAATCAGTAATAAACATTGCTCAGGTACATTTTTTACCCTTACTATTACGTCTATTTACATGACATTATGTATAAGGGATTTCTGTAGCAAATTTTATCAGTTAGTAAAGAGGACTGTTACTATGCTAGTGATGTGTATATGGATACGCCATATAAGGCTTATAAACTACTTTCGCAATTTTTCATGTGTAATAACGAGGGACGGATGTCACGACAGATGGTGCAACATTGCTGAACGAGGCATCGGATATTTGGTCAGCTGTTCTGTGAGCCATATGAGGTTCTCAGTGAAGAGATACGCAAAGGTAAATAGCACTGCTGAGCAGAATGGCATTTATCCAAGACCAGCGCTGGGAGCACTTCCAGATAAGGTGCCAGCTGCATAAATGGCACACATTTGCATCGCTTGTGGCGTGTCACGGACTGCCAGTACATCATCGGGATGGACGATATATATATATATATATATATATATATATATATATATATATATATATATATATTAATTCACAGACGCACAGATTACAAAGAGATGCAGCATTTTATGGTCACCGAATAAGAAAGAGATTGCAGCCATCAGTGTCAACCTCATTGATCAGGAGGTGCAAGCGAATGTTTTGTCATGAAACAAGGCACATCCATACTAAATACAAATTTTGACGTTTTACCGTTCATTCATCAAAGATAAGATGGATACTAATTAGAGGGGTCAAGCCTTTTTGTGAAGGCAAGCAATAAAGAGTTGATGATTTTAGACATGTGAATGCGACAAGTCTTCTAACAATTGTAAGCAAACAGTAAGATGACTCATGAAATAAGTTGTAGACACAGAGTGTCTAGCATTATCATAATATAACATCAAACCAGCAGATCTGTTTACAATCATTCTTACTTCAAAAACTTTGCAATCAAGTCAGAAACTTGTAATTTGTCTTGTTGAAGAACAGCACATTGATGGTCCATTAGATTTCTGGCATGCAGTTGCAGGAACTGCATTTCTTGAAGTAATGTTTCGGACATATACTTTTCGTCGTCTTTGGAGTTGGCTACTCCATTCACTCACGCCGAGATGGTCGTAAAGAATACAGTCGAAATGTCAGTCGAAGAAACGGATCTCGTGCTATTGCAAGAAATCTAACAGATTGGCCAATGTTCTGTGCAAACAGGAAGTGCACGGTGTATTCATGGTTTCTGAATGTTCATATCGATTCAGAAGAGTGAAATTGCATTGAAAAAACTAATTCTAGCTTAAATGAGGTTCAGTTAATTTGTTCAATACTGTATGTGTTCAAGTAGATTTCATTCCTTTCCGTTCCAGCTACTGACAATCAAGACTTTATTGAACCAGAACCTGATCCAGGAGAGAGAAAGAGACGGACAATTTGCCTCATGTGTATGATGAAGAAGAAACTTGGTGGCTTTGGTGGTGGCGGTTGCGGTGGTGGCGGCTGTCGAGGAGGCATGGGTCGTGTCATGTCGATCCCTGTGCCTATACCGATGCCTGTGTATATTGGTGGGAAAAGCAGTGGCTGTGGCCAACCGAGATGCGGCGGAGGTGGCAGATCCATGCCCATTGGTAGGAGTAGTTGTGGCTACGGCGGCTGTGGTGGTGGCGGCGGCAACAGACAAAGCGCCAAGCCGGCAGAGGTTGTGGTGCCTCTTAATATCAAAGTCACTGTGGTACCAAGCGGCAGTGGCAGTGGCGGCGGTGGTGGCTGCCAAAGAGGGGGCTGCAACCAGGCGCCTCCTCCCCCTCCTCCTCCTCCTCCTCCTCCTCCTCCCCCTCCTCCTCCCCCTCCCCCTCCACCTCCACCCCCACATTACCCACCCAGGGGAGGCGGCTGTCCAACAGGAGGCTGTTACCAGCCTGCCCCACAGCCAGTGCACTACCAGCCTTCCAGCTCAAAACAGATGGCCAACCCAACAAAGGTGGTGGTGGTGGTTATACCAAGCAGTGGTGGCAGCAGCAGTGGTGGCAGCAGCAGTGGCGGCGGCCGTGGTGGCTGCCCAACAGGAGGCTGCTACCAGATGCCACCTCCACCTCCACGCCCACCCAGTGGGGGTGGATGTCCAATGGGAGGTTGTTACCACCCTGCACCACAGCCAGCACAGTACCATCCCTCTGGGTGTGGAGGTGGTGGCTGCAATGCTCAACCCCAGATGTGCTCCACCTGTGGTGGTGGTGGGGGCGGAGGAGGGCATTCATACAGCCAGGCCTCCAGTCAAGCGTCCAGCTACAGTTCCGGCTGGTAAGTCATCCCTCTCTCGTTTCATGTACAACTGACTTCTGCTCCAAAGGCCCTTCCCACTTACAGCTATATTTTAACCTACAGATCCCCACAAAAAAGACGTGAAATTCTCG
The DNA here is from genome assembly GCF_023864275.1 of Schistocerca cancellata. Lineage (NCBI taxonomy): Eukaryota > Metazoa > Arthropoda > Insecta > Orthoptera > Acrididae > Schistocerca > Schistocerca cancellata. The sequence goes on from NC_064626.1 coordinate 1,035,252,945, forward strand.
TTAAAGTCGTCTGTAGTTTGAAAAAACCTATTAAGTTCAGAGCAAGGTAGAAGACGTCGAATCGAGTAAAATTTTTGAGATAACTATAGATCTAATATGAACCATTGTTGCACTACAGCTCTAAAAAGACTGTCAGTCAACAACAATTGTGTGGAAGAGTGTGTATCTAAAATAACTTGCCTCAGCTAGTGTCTTATATGCTAAAGAGCCCAGTAACTAATTAAATTAGCTAGTTACAGCGCTCCCATGAGCCATGGACCTTGCCATCGATGCGGTGGCTCGCATGCCTCAGCTATACTGGTTGAAAGGTCAGACAAAAGTGTGGTTCCTGAAAAGAGGCATCAGCTTTTTCAGCAACCAAAACGGCCTCGCTGTGCTGGTACAGCGAACAGCTGAAAGCATGGGGAAACTAGAGCCCCAATTTTTCAAGAAGGGCATGCAGCTCACCCTATGGTTAAATGATGATGGCATTCTATTGGATAAAATATTTGTCACCCGTTAGGATCTCTGGGTGGGAACTACTCATGAGGCTTTTGTCATCAGGAGAAACAAAACTGGCGTTCTACGGATCGGAGCGTGTAATCTTAGACCCGTTACTTGCGCAGGTAGGTTAGAAAATTTAAAAAGGCAAATGGATAGCTTGGATTCAAAATAAGAGGAAACAGGAGGAACAGGATTTCTGGATAGGTGAATACAGGGTTATAAATACAAAATCAAATAGCGGTAATGCAGGGGTAGCTTTAATAATGAACAAGAAAATAGTAATGCAGGTAAGGTACTATGAGCATCATCGTGAAACCATTATTGCAACCAAGCTAGGCATAAAGCCGACAGTAGTACAAGTTTATATGCCAACCAGAAGTCATAAAGAGACTGAAGAAATGTATGAATAGACAAAGTAAATTATTCAGATAATTTAGGGAGACGAAAATTTAATTGTGACGGAGATTGGAATTCGACACTTGGAAAAGGAAGAGAAGGAAAAATAGTAAGTGAATATGGACTCGGGGAAAGGAATGAAAGAAGACACCTAGTAGAATTTTGCACAGAGCATAATTTAATCATCGCCACACTTGGTTTAAGAATCATGAAAGTGTGTTGTACACGTGGAAGAGACATGAAGACAGGAAGGCGCCATACTGATTATATAATGGTAAGATAAAGATTTGGGAACCAGATTTTAAATTAAAAGACATTTCCAGGGGCAGATGTGGATTCTGACCACAATGTATTGGTTATGAACTGTAGATTTAAAAAATTCCAAATAGGTTTGAAATTAAGGAGATAAGTTGAAAGAACCAAGGGTTGTTGGAAGTTTCAGAGGGAGCGCTAGGCAATGGATGACTAGAAAAGGGTCAAGGAACACAGCAGAAGACGAATGGGTAGTTTTCAGAGATGAAATACTGAAGGCAAGAGAGGATCAAATAAGTAAAAACACCAGGCCTCGTAGAAATCCTTGGATAACTCAGGGCATATTAAAATTCATTGATGAAAGGAGAAAATGTAGCAAATGAAGCAGGCAAAACAGAATACAAACGACTAAAAAATGAGACTGAGAGGAAGTGCAAAATGGCTAACAAGGAATGGCTAGTGCACAAATGCAAGGATTTAGAACCATAATTCACTAATGGAAAGATAGATACTGCCTACAGGAAACTAAAGAGGCCTTTGGAGAAAAGATCAGTCGCTGCACGAACATCAAGAGCTCAGAAGAAAACCAGTCCTAACCAGATAAGGGAAATCTGAAAGGAGGAAGGAGTATATGGAGGGTCTATACTAGGGAGGTGAACTTCAAAGCAATATTATAGAAATGAAAAAGGACGTAGATGACGATGAAATGGGAGATATGATACTGTGAGAAGAATCTGACAGAGCCCTGTCCAAACAAGGGCCCAGGCGTAAACTACATACCGTCACAACTACTGATAGCCTTGGGCAGCCACCCGTGACAAATTTATTTCATCTGGTGTGCAGTTTATGAGACATGCGACATGCCCTCAGGATTCAAGAATAATGTAATAACTGAAATTTCAAAAATATCAAATGCAGACAGGTGTGACAATTATCGAACTATGAGTTTAAAAATTCATGGTTGCAAAACACTGACACGAACTCTTTACATAAGAATGGAAAAAATAGTAAAAGATCAGTTCGGTTTTCGGAGAAATATAAGAACGTGCAAAGCTTCGGAGGATAGGTTAAGAAAAGGCAAACCTACGTTTATAGCACTTTTGGACTTAAGAGACAGCTTTTGAAAATGTTGACCGGAATAATCTGTTTGAAATTCCGAAAGTTGCAGAGTAAAATACAGTGAGCGAAAGGCTATTTACAACATGTACAAAATGAAAGGGAAGCAGTGGTTGAGAAGGGAGTGGCACAAGATAGAATCTATCACCACCTTGTTCAATAGCTGCATTGACATAGCATTAAAGAGAACCAAAGAAAAAATTGCAGCAGAAATTGAAGTTCATAAAAAAGAAATAAAAACTTTGAGGAATGTCGATGACACTGTAATTCTGTCAGACAGAGCAAAGGACTTTCAGAGCATTTGAGCGAAATGCACAGTGTCTTGAAAGGAGAATATAAGATTGTTGTTGTTGTTGTTGTGGTCTTCAGTCCTGAGACTGGTTTGATGCAGCTCTCCAAGCTACTCTATCCTGTGCAAGATTCTTCATCTCCCAGTACCTACTGCAACCTACATCCTTCAGAATCTGTTTAGTGTATTCATCTCTTGGTCTCCCTCTACAATTTTACCCTCCACGCTTCCCTCCAATACTAAATTGGTGATCCCTTGATGCCTCAGAACATGTCCTACCAACCGATCCCTTCTTCTAATCAAGTTGTGCCACAAATTTCTCTTCTCCCCAATCCTATTCTATACCTCCTCATTAGTTATCTGATCTACCCATCTCATCTTCAGCATTCTTCTGTAGCACCACATTTCGAAAGCTTCTATTCTCAAGTACGTCGACCTTGGATAGACCCTCTATATAATCCTTCCACCTTTCTGCTTTCCCTTCTTAGAATTGGGTTTCCATCTGAGCTCTTGATGTTCATACAAATGGTTCTCTTTTCTCCAAAGGTCTCTTTAATTTTCCTGTAGGCAGATAGTGAGATAGTGAGATAATCCTCTACATCTTTACATTTGTCCTCTAGCCATCCCTGCTTAGCCATTTTGCACATCCTGTCGATCTCATTTTTGAGACGTTTTGCCTGCTTCATTTACTGCATTTTTATATCTTCTCCTTTCATCAATTAAATTCAATATTTCTTCTGTTACTCAAGGATTTCTACTAGCCCTCGTCTTTTTACCTACTTGATCCTCTGCTGCCTTCACTACTTCATCTGTCAAAGCTACCCATTCTTCTTCTACTGTATTTCTTTCCCCCATTCCTGTCAGTTGTTCCCTTATGCTCTCCCTGAAACTCTGTACAACCTCTGGTTTAGTCAGTTTATCATCTCCTTAAATTCCCACCATTTTGCAGTTTCTTCAGTTTTAATCTACAGGTCATAACCAATAGATTGTGGTCAGAGTCCACATCTGCCCCTGGAAATGTCTTACAGTTTAAAACCTGGTTCCTAAATCTCTGTCTTACCACTACATAATCTATCTGAAACCTGTCAGTATCTCCAGGGTTCTTCCATGTATACAACCTTCTTTCATGATTCTTGAACCAAGTGTTTGCTATAATTAAGTTGTGCTCTGTGTAATATTCTACCAGGCGGCTTCCTCTTTCATTTCTTAGCCCCAATCCACATTCACCTACTACGTTTCCTTCTCTTCCGTTTCCTTAAATTTTCGTCTCCGTTCACTACCTGAATAATTTCTTTTATTTCATCATACATTTCTTCGATTTCTTCGTCATCTACAGAGCTAGTTGGCATATAAACTTGTACTACTATAGTAGGCGTGGGCTTCGAGTCTATCTTGGCCACAATAATGCGTTCACTATGCTGTTTGTAGTAACTTACCCGCACTCCTATTTTTTTTATTCATTATTAAACCGATTCCTGCGTTACCCCTATTTGATTGTGTATTTATAACCCTGTATTCGCCTGACCAAAAGTCTTGTTCCTCCTGCCACCGAACTTCACTAATTCCTACTATATCTGACTTTAACCTATCCATTTCCCTTTTTAAATTTTCTAACCTACCTGCTCAATTAAGGGATCTGACATTTCACGCTCCGATCCGTAGAACGCCAGTTTTCTTTCTCTTGGTAAAGACGTCCTCCTGAGTAGTCCCCGCCCGGAGATCCGAATGGGAGACTATTTTACCTCCGGAATATATTACCCAAGAGGACGCCATCATCATTTAACCATACAGTAAAGCTGCATGCCGTCGGGAAAAATTACGGCTGTAGCTTCCCCTTGCTTTCAGCCGTTCGCAGTACCAGCACCGCAAGGCCGTTTTGGTTAGTATTACAAGGCCAGATCAGTCAATCATCCAGACTGTTGCCCCTGCAACTACTGAAAAGGCTTATGCCCCTCTTCAGGAACCACATGTTTGTCTGGCCTCTCAACAGATACCCCTCCGTTGCGGTTGGTCCATGGTTCTTGGGGGGAAATATAAGATTAACATCAACAAGTGTTTCGTTTTCTAATCTAATTCTTTCGGTATCACCTGATTTGATTCGACTACATTTAATTATCCTTGTTTTGATTTTGTTAATATAAGATTAACATCAACAAAACCAAGGATAATGAAATGTATTCGAATCAAATGAGGTGATACCGAAAGAATTAGATTAGAAAACGAAACACTTAAAGTAGTAGATTAGTTTTATGATTTGGGCAGCAAAATAATTGATGATGGCCGAAGTAGAGAGGAAACAAAACGAAGATTAGAAGTGACAAGAAAAGTGTTTCTGAAGAAGAAAAATTTGTCAACATTGAATATAGATTTAAGTAGCCATGTGTGGAACAGAAATGTGGACGATAAACAGTTTAAACAGGAACGGAATAGAAGCTTTGGAAATGTAGCGCTACAGAAGAATGCTGAAGATTAGATGCGTAGATCACGAAAATAAAGATGAAGTACTGAACCGAACTGCTGAGAAAAGAAATTTGTGGCACAACCTGACTAATAGAAGGAATCGGTTGACAGGACACATTCTGAGACACGTTCTGCAGGGAAATTTGTTCGTTAAAAATCGTATAAGGAGAGCAAGAAACGAATACAGTAACTGATTCAGAAGGATGTAGGTTGCAATAATTATTTGAACGTAAAAAGGTTTGTAGAAGATAGAGTAGCACGGAGAGCTGCATAAAACCATCGGAGTGAAGACCACGACAGCAGTAGTTTCAGCTCAGCGCTCAACTTTCGGCAAACTTTAAATTTCTATTCATGGCTTTCTATGTTAGACACGCTTTTTTTAATGTTTACTGGCTTTTGCTGCACTAGGGTAAAAACGATGTAATGCAAAACAGGCACAGCGACTGCTTAGTTGGGCAAGCACGTTCGCTTAGCGGACAAACTACCGTTTGGTCGTTGTTGACCAGTTGTTTTATGGCCGCCCAGAACCATGTATTTTATTCTACTGCTGCTTGGAACACTCTGCTCAATTCGACATCCCCCATCCCGCCCAAACTTTATTACTGTTTCTCTCCAGCCTCTATACAAGACAGTTACACCTAAGACACTTAACATGCGAGCTACCCAAGTGGTATCAGTAACAAAAACCATATACCATTTCCCGAGAGCCACACGAGTTCACGTTTTTCACAAGTGAGAGTAATAAAATGTGCAAGTCAAGGGAAGAATAAAAACAAGCTCCTGGTAAGGAAGGTATAAAGGCTGGGTTGTATCTTGATTGTTTAATTTTTAAGAAGCAATGCAGTGAAGTGTAAAAAATTTCAGCACGGGAATAGAAATGCAAACGGAACAAACGTTAGTGCTAGATATCTTAGATGATAGTTCCTTTCTGGCCGACAGAAAGGAACAATTATTAGGAAGAAATTTTTTTGTTTTCTTTTCTCCGTCCTTCATCCCCTACTCATCAGAACAGGGCAGGGCAGGGGAATTCTCGGTTCTTTTCAGTAGATACAAGAGATCTGGAAATGGAGCAAAGGGAGCCCTATTTGGAATATTTACTTGTGGATTAATATTTCTAGCAATTGGTCGTTACCTTCTCAAGGCATATGATAGTTTAAGCAGAAAAATCGTTTGAAAAAGTAACAATGTGAAACGTGTGCTAAGAAACAATATTAAAAATGGGGAGGCATCAGTAGCGAGTTAGAAGAATTCTGTCTGCAAAACTACACAAGAAGACGGCAGCAACGGTGAGATCAGAATCAGGTTGACGCAGACAAAAGGATTTTTAAACACAAAACCAGTCAGGAGTCTACTGCTGACAAACGTTCACGAATAATTGATGAAAATGTTCAGAATCAATCCAGCGTTTCATTGTGTTGAAATGTGGGCTTTCGGGGACTGAAAAAGAGAAATGTGGAAGTATTTCAAAGTAAACTGAGGTATGTTCTCTGCTAGATATATTAGAATAGAACAGAAGATCTACCCACACCAAAAAAAGTTTTGTATCACCTCGATTCCAAGAACTCCTGAAGATAGGCGTTGACGTGGATATTGTATCACAGACACAGTCCCTTTGACTGCTCAGAGATGTCACTAAACCTACCCAAAGGTGTAAACAACCATCAATGAGCAGCGGCTATTAGACGGAGGGTTGTCCGACAGCCGATCTGTTCCAGTCATTCCACCGGGAAGGAGGTACACGGCTCGTGTTGTCTGTAGTCCAACCATGCCTAGACGGTCAATACCACGCTTGGATCGTGTCCGCATTGTTACTTTGTGCCAGGAAGGGCTCTCAATAAGAGAAGTGTCCAGGCGTCTCGGAGTGAACCAAAGCGCTGTTGTTCGGGCATGGGAGAGACACAGAGAGACAGGAACTGTAGATGAAATGCCTCGCTCAGGCCGCCTAAGGGCTACTACTGCAGCGGATGACCACTACCTACGGATTATGACTCGGAGGAACCCTGACAGCAACGCCACCATGTTAAATAATGCTTTTCGTGCAGCTGCAGGACGTCGTGTTACGACTCAAACTGCGCGCAATAGGCTGCTTGATGCACAACTTCACTCCCGGCGACTATGGCGAGGTCCTTCTTTGCAACCACGACGCCATGCAGTGCGGTACAGATGGGCCTAACAACATGCCAAACGGACCGCTCACGATTGGCATCACGTTCTCTTCACCGATGAGTGTCGCAAATGCCTTCAACCAGGAAATCGGTGGTGACGTGTTTGGAGGCAACCCAGTCAGGCTGAGCGCCCTAGACACACAGTCCAGCGAGTGCAGTAAGATGGAGGTTCCTGCTGTTTTGGGGTGGCATTATGTGGGGCCGACGTAGCAACAATATCGGCAGCATATTGGCAAGGCATTCGTCTTCATGGATGACTATTATCGCCCCCAACGTGCACATCTTGTGAATGACTTCCTTCAGCATAAGGACATCGCTCGACTACAGTGGCCATGAACCCTATCGAACGTGCCTGGGATAGATTGAAAAAGGCTGTTTATGGACGACGTGAACCACCAACCACTCTGAGGGATCCACGCCGAATCGCCGTTGAGAAGTGGGATAATCTGGACAGAGAGTGCCTTGCTGAACTTGTGGATAGTAAGCCACGACGAATACAGGCATGCATAAATACAAGAGGACTTGCTACTTGGTATTAGAGGTACCGGTGTGTATAACAATCTGGACCACCACCTTTGAAAGTCTCCCTGTATGGTGGTACAATATGCTATGTGTGGTTTTCATGAGGAATAAAAAGGGCGGAAATGATGTTTACGTTGATCTCTATTCCAATTCTCTGTACAGGTTCCGGAACTCTCGGAACCGAGGTGATGCAAAACTTTTTTTGATCTGTGTATACAGGGTGAGTCGCGTAAGACGTAACAACCCCATTATTCCGGGAACGATTGCACGTAATGACAAGCGGAGTTCGATGAATCATAGCCGACTATGGGGCACATACTTTGATACATGCACAATAATCACAACGTTTATATAGACCGAGATAATGAGGCAAGTACACGTTTTTAAATGGGACGCTATACTTTTTTTACCATCATTCGAACGCCCTGGAAAATACGCGTATAGGGATGTAACGCTTGTTGCTATTGTGATTCAAACTTTGCTTAAAAGACGCTGGGAAATATTGTACGATTGAAGGTCGAGACGGTCGGAAGCGGCTGCAGACCGTAAACACGCCTCGCGCGATCCGCAGGCCGAGTTGCCGTGCTCTATGCAGCATGCACGGCCTACGCTACATAGGTAAATCCTCATCCGCTGTCTTCGCGATACAACATAGATACAACGGTGGCAAGTCGCGTTTCGTATTTAACTGTGGAACATACTAGCTAATTGCATATCAAAAGGGGATTATGAGAACTATGCTAAATGCATGGACATTCCCAGGCTGAAATGAACAGTTATTGTGTGAACGTAGCAACCGCTTTGTCACGCAGTTTCTCATTTAAGCTTTGCCCCATTCCTGCTTATATGTCACATCTAACGCACAGTAAGCCGCTGATAATGTCATTGATGGATGCGTCTTGGGAAACTCTTCGCCGGGTGACACCTGACTGTGTCTGTGGGGCAACAAAGCGTCTGCTGTGAAACTACTGTTTCCACAGATAGTACTGGACAATATAATTAGAGAGAATACATATTTGACAACATAATTATTTTATTCACATTCATATGCTGACTACCTCCCACCAAACAATATGACAGAAGGACAACCTACATGGTATACATATTGTCCACACAAGTTACATTTATAGTTCAAGGTTGTTACTGGTCACTGACACATATCGTTTAATAATACATTGGTACCTACTGATAACCTTCACAATTCATAGAGTTATTAACCAAACATGGCGCTGTACTTTACTTAAGCATGTACTCAAATGATTTACCCTTTACTGCAAGACACATCTGTAATAGACTTTCAAGAGAATGGGTAACAGATGAAAGGTCAGTGGATGATATGGCGGAGCAAGCTGTGACGATTTGGCGGCGCATGTCATCTGGCGTTGTTGGGGCTTCGCGGTAGACCCCATCTTACTTCCCCACAAAATAAATCAAGTGGAGTCAAATCGGGGGACGTGGCAAGCCATTGTACTGCAGCATTCCGTGCAATCCAGCGGTCAGGAAATGTCTCGTTCAATATTTGACTTGCAACACGTGAGGGGTGAGCTGGGCAGCCGTCTTGTTGGAACCACGTGCACAGGCGCTCATTGAGTGGTATCTCCTCTAGATGAACGGGTAGAATGTTCCTAAGAAAGTTTCCATACTTATTTCCATTTAATACTCCTGTAATGAAATAAGGTCCTACGATGTAATTTCCTACAATGCCGCACCACATGTTGACGCACAATGGCCTTTGGTGCTGTACCTGACGCAGCCAATGTGGGTTCTCAGCTGCCCAGTAGTGCATGTTACGTAAATTTACATTCCCGTGATTAGTGAGTGTTGCTTCGTCGGTGAAGAGCACACGTTTGAAGAATGTATTATCATCTCGCAGGCGTCGCAGAGAAAACCGACGAAATTCCACACGACGTTCGAAATCGCGACCTGATGGAGTGAAAGGTGATATGGGTGGAACTTATGCCGGTGCAGAATGCGCATGACACTCGTCTGGCTGACCCCACATTCCGCGGCAGTACGTCTCGTGCCACAATGAGGATCGATAAACGTCATGGCCAGAACAGCCTCTTAGTGGTATCTGTAGGTCGCAGTCTTCTTCCTCCTCCTTTGTCTGCTGTTAAAGCTGCCTGTTCGCACTAGTGTAGTGATCATTCTTGCAATAGCCTGGCGAGTAGCACACCGACGATCAGGATACATATCCCTGTACCGCCGTACGGTTTCGACAGCATTCCTACGACATTCGCCATACAGAAGTAACATGTCTAACTTCTGATTTGTGTACATATCTGGACGTGATGTTCCAGCAGTAACTACGTCTGGATAGGAGACGCACGCCCTACTAGTTCAACGTCGCACGACCTTCTACTTGTACGACGCGGCCTGCTTTACGGGTCGCGCGAGGCGTGTTTACACTCTGCAGCCGCTTCTGACCGCCTCGACCTTCAATCGTATAATATTTCCCAGCGTCTTTTAAGTAAAGTTTGAATCACAATAGCAATATGTGTTACATCACTATACGCGTATTTTCCAGAGCGTTCGAATGATGGTAAAAAAAGTATAGCGTCCCATCTAAAAATCGTGTACTTGCCTCATTATCTCGGTGAATATAAACGTTGTGATTATTGCGCATGTACCAACGTATGTGTCCCATAGTCAGCTATGATTCGCCGAAAACCGCATGCCGATACGTTCAATCGCCCCCGGAATAACGGGGGTGTTACGTCTTACGCGACTCGCCCTGTATACAGAGAACATATTACGTACAGTTTTACGAACGTAGCAGAGGACATAGCATGAGCAAGTGATAGCTTAATAAATCTGAAGGACTTCAATGACGACTATCTTCGTGGCTTGTAGCAAACGTGTGTAAAACAACAAAATGCTTCGTAGAGCTAAGCAGAATCTACACCACAAAAACGTTCGTTACTGCAAGGTTATTGATGTACGAGACGAAGAGGAATGGAATGTCTTACAGATAAGGACGCTGGGTATGAGTAACAGAGTTTATATAATGATATCATGTCAGCTCTAGTCGTCTGTTACATGATTAGTTAATACATCGTTGAAGCTCCTTTCGTCTGTCTAAATACGCGGACGCCATTCTTATAGTAATTTTTAATTAGTTCAGTCGGCATCCACCATACGCAGATACTCGGAAACGGAAAATTGCCTCAGGGAGTTCACAGAAATTTCCATATTCCACTACCTAATGCATCATAACGTCTGTGACTCCTCTTTGTGTAAATATGTACGCAGCAGCAGTCTGTTCAAAGCGGTAATAGCAGCAATTCCTGCCGCTCGGTATATAAAACGCCACCTGTCACTTAAACCAAACGTGTCATTAGCGGTTTTCTTTCGTAACGTGTTGCTTCGTCAGCATCTTTGTGCTGACATCCTGGTGGACTTTTTCCTGAAGTCCGCTTACTGTTGTCGGTCTTCAGAGCTGGTCACGTTGTAGTCTAATACGACCGCTTCGTAACTTTTTCGTTTGTGAACTGTCAGGTTAACTCTATAAATATGAAACCCTACTATGTCTCCGCGCTTCAGAAAGTGTTATACTACGATCAGTTTCGAATGAAGTAGACTTAGGGGTCTTCGAAAATTCGTATCCTGAGCAATAACTTCTTAAAATATAGGGTGACGAACAGATACCAACATTTTGGTCTCCTACACTGTTGATGCATAACACTCACTGCAAGTAACTCTCTTTTAGAGACGTTGCAAACTACGCACATGCGCATTGTAGGTACAAATTTATTTCTAAATTAACTAACACAATAATAACCTGATAAATTAACTATTTCACGCGTGGTTACTCAAACTCCACCAACTGCAAAAAATAAACGTGAAATCGATTCCATAAACGTCTTTAAAGAAGAACCATTCCTACGAATAAGCAGTTACCATACCGTAATTTTTGGATGGCAGATGTTGGGCGTATGCAAATCTCTCTCAAGGTGAGTTCCTAACAGCGGGACGTTGTTATCTGGGAACTGTGGAAACTTTTTTTGTAGATCGATGAAACTGTTGGTCTTGTGAGGTAAAGCATTATTCTGTTGGAATAAAGAATAGCTTTTAGTACTGAGTGGCATTTCGTCACGAGAGCTACCACAACAGCAAATATTTTCAGAAATATTAATTTATACTAATTTTACTGTCTCACTGGTATGCCACAAATGATTGTTAAATTTGAAAAGTACACTAAAACAAACAATCTTCAACAATCTATACACTCAGGATGAAGCAACGAGTGAAAATTTCTATCAAGGTCAGGATTCGAATGCAAGTTTTCTGCTCACTAGACTGGTGCACTATCCACTACGCCATCCTGGCACAATGGCTTTCCCCAACTGTATGGACGACCTCAGCACGACTCCCTCCCCTAACGAAATTCTCATTCTGCCCACTTGGTGTCTCCCCCCCTCTCAAGACCAACAGTTTCATCGATCTACAAAAAAAGTTTCCACGTCCCGCTGTTAGGAACTCACCTTGAGAGAGATCTGTTTACGCCCAACATCTGCCATCCAAAAATTACGGTATGGTAACTGCTTATTCGTAGGAATGGTTCTTCTTTAAAGCCGTTTATGGAATCGAAAAGCATTGCAGAGGCTCTTCCACTATATTTGAACAGCACGTCAGCATCGAACGATACGGGGGATCCTGACTGAAACACAGGCATAGCTGCTTTAATCAAGTGACACTATATAATTGCAGAGGCCTTTTCAAGTCGTATATATGCAGACTTAAACGACAAACGAGAATTTGTACCAAGGCTATGATTCGAACCCAGCTCTCCTACTCCCTAGGCAGATACGCTAACCACTACTCCAACGTGACCCAGTGGCCATGCACAGCTGCACGGACCACCCTAGCACACCTCCCTCCTCAGGTCCAAGTCTGGATATAAACGTCATAGCTGTATGAGACTAGAAAAGACCTCTGCAATTATATAGTTTCGGTTGATTAGAGCACCTGTGCCATGGCTACAGGCAGTATCCCTCGTTTCATATGATCCTGACGTGCTATGGAAAGCCTATGCAATGCTGTACGAGTTTCGGGAAATACCAAGTGGGCTGAGATGCGAATGGAAATTTGGATCGAGGAAGAAGACATGCTAGGGTAGTCCATGCAGTTGTGCACAGGCACTGTGCCAGGGCGCCGCAGAGGTTAGCATATCCGCCTGGGAAGTAGGAGAGCTGGGTTCGAATCTCGGCCTTGGTACACATTTTCATTTATCGCTTCAGTCTGCATATATTCATTCCAGATGTCTGAGACTTCAAAAGGTCTCTGGAACCATTTAGTTTCATTTAATCATTAATGAGTTGGTTAAACCATTCACTACAACATATTTAAGAATATTTTACTATTTTTACACATGGTTGTAGGCAATGTATCACACACAAATGTTCAAATGTGTGGGAATTCCTAAGAGACCAAACTACTGAGATCATCGGTCCCTAGACTTACACACTACTTAAACTAACTTAAGCTAAGAACAACACACTCGCCCATGCCCGAGGGAGAGGGGCCACTCAATCCGTGACATGGCGCCCTAGACCGCACGGCCACTTCGCGCGGCTATCACAGACATTATAACACTACTCTCTTATAAGTGAACCTTTAGTCCTGTCAGGGAAAAGCCACATATAACACTAACGTGCCGTGAAAAACGCTAATGCTACCCTCTGAGAGGATTTCGAAGTTCGACCGCGCGTGTGTCTAATGGACAAGGGCATCGGACTATAATTTCGAATTTGGTGAAATAACGGAAAATACAAACCAACATTAATCTTGGGAGTTAACGAAAGTGGTAAAATAATAAATAAATGAAAAAAATGAACTGTCCCCAGCCCAATTAGGCACATTAATTTGGAAATACACTCCTGGAAATGCAAAAAAGAACACATTGACACTGGTGTGTCAGACCCACCATACTTGCTCCGTACACTGCGAGAGGGCTGTACAAGCAATGATCACACGCACGGCACAGCGGACACACCAGGAACCGCGGTGTTGGCCGTCGAATGGCGCTAGCTGCGCAGCATTTGTGCACCGCCGACGTCAGTGTCAGCCAGTTTGCCGTGGCATACGGAGCTCCATCGCAGTCTTTAACACTGGTAGCATGCCGCGACAGCGTGGACGTGAACCGTATGTGCAGTTGACGGACTTTGAGCGAGGGCGTATAGTGGGCATGCGGGAGGCCGGGTGGACGTACCGTCGAATTGCTCAACACGTGGGGCGTGACGTCTCCACAGTACATCGATGTTGTCGCCAGTGGTCGGCGGAAGGTGCACGTGCCCGTCGACCTGGGACCGGACCGCAGCGACGCACGGATGCACGCCAAGACCGTAGGATCCTACGCAGTGCCGTAGGGGACCGCACTGCTACTTCCCAGCAAATTAGGGACACTGTTGCTCCTGGGGTATCGGCGAGGACCATTCGCAACCGTCTCCATGAAGCTGGGCTACGGTCCCGCACACCGTTAGGCCGTCTTCCGCTCACGCCCCAACATCGTGCAGCCCGCCTCCAGTGGTGTCGCGACAGGCGTGAATGGAGGGACGAATGGAGACGTGTCGTCTTCAGCGATGAGAGTCGCTTCTGCCTTGGTGCCAATGAAGGTCGTATGCGTGTTTGGCGCCGTGCAGGTGAGCGCCACAATCAGGACTGCATACGACCGAGGCACACAGGGCCAACACCCGGCATCATGGTGTGGGGAGCGATCTCCTACACTGGCCGTACACCACTGGTGATCGTCGAGGGGACACTGAATAGTGCACGGTACATCCAAACCGTCATCGAACCCATCGTTCTACCATTCCTAGACCGGCAAGGGAACTTGCAGTTCCAACAGGACAATGCACGTCCGCATGTATCCCGTGCCACCCAACGTGCTCTAGAAGGTGTAAGTCAACTACCCTGGCCAGCAAGATCTCCGGATCTGCCCACCATTGAGCATGTTTGGGACTGGATGAAGCGTCGTCTCACGCGGTCTGCACGTCCAGCACGAACGCTGGTCCATCTGAGGCGCCAGGTGGAAATGGCATGGCAAGCCGTTCCACAGGACTACATCCAGCATCTCTACGATCGTCTCCATGGAAGAATAGCAGCCTGCATTGCTGCGAAAGGTGGATATACACTGTACTAGTGCCGACATTGTGCATGCTCTGTTGCCTGTGTCTATGTGCCTGTGGTTCTGTCAGTGTGATCATGTGATGTATCTGACCCCAGGAATGTGTCAATAAAGTTTCCCCTTCCTGGGACAATGAATTCACGGTGTTCTTATTTCAATTTCCAGGAGTGTATATATTTGAGAAAACTGAATATTAGTATTTGAAGTTAGTTTTGTTGAAATTCCCCTTTGAACAGCAAACAGGATACAGACTCACACAGTGCACTCTGTACTGTGTGTAGCAGCAGTTACCAATAACACAAACATCAGTAAATTAGGGAGAGTAACTTTGCACCAAGTTCATACTAATGACAGTCACACTCAAGAGTATCACTTCATCAAATACTGAAATGTCACGGCATGAAGTGCAGAACTAAACTTGGACATGAGGGGCTTCTATCTTGAATGACATGAGAAACACAAAAAAGATGAATAACATCATAAATTCACTGTTTAAGCTCCTCTACATATAGCAGTTTTCGTTAGTAGCAGCAATAGTTCAATTTTTTCTTAATAGGTGGAGAGTGTGATAGGGACCCATAAACTAGTATAGTTTCACAAGTCAAAGCTCTTTCATTACTACAATAATAAAGACAAACTCTAAAAGTTAATCATTCACTCACTTTACGTGGAGTAGTTCATAAATTACTTTGCAAGACAATAAAATACAACAATGGGCTTAATTAACTTAAAAAAAAGGAACATTTCATGATGGCTACCAAAAATACATCTACTTTAAAAATGTGCATAATTTAATCCTACAAAACTATATTTTATAATAACCTAAGCATTAACCAGCTTTTAACAAATATACTCTTTTCTATACACACATTCATATTATAGTAATTCAAAATTTCGACATATTCTTTTGCTTTTTTCAAATATACATTACAAAACTCTAATTTTCTTGCCATAGATCAACGAGTTTAAACAACATAGAATATACACTTCATAAATTGCAAATACACAGTTACATAAAATAAACCTACTCGTAATCGATATAAGTGTTGCAACATAACATACAGGTGCTGACAAGATAAATTTACGAATCCGAAAAACAATTAATTTATTTTAGTTTACCATGAAACTCATAAGTCATATTGTGGCCCGACACATCTCACACATCACTGCTTTTGATTTATTTTATCGGAATCCGCGTCATGTTCCCACCCATTGATGAATATCTGGCGATGATAATATGGTTGATATTAGTGATTGCAAAGATTGAACCGGTACCATATGTCATAATTCCCGTCTATCTCTGTAGTTAGTTGGATATCCTGTATTTATTGTGCTGTATGAATCTAATAGAGTCTAGGGTGGTGTAGCGGGGAAGGTGGGGTCAAGGGCCGCTGGTGGCCAACTGCGGGAGCTCTCTGTGGAGAACATGTGCCTTCTATGGACTAGCCCTCTTGGTGCAGGGGGAGTGACTTGGACACTAGGCGTCAGATAAGCATTTGTGAGAACCCGTACCCATACTGTCTGGCTCAGTGCTGGTGGGATGCAAGCATGCATCAAGACTGCACTGGGCATGACCACACATTGTGGGGTCCCGGAGACCTCCTAAAAAGGACCGTGAAGTGCGTTCGGCCAGTGCAAAATAAATTATTTTTATCAAGTCGGTCTTCCTACTCACAAAACATTTTCAGGGAATGTTGTTTTATTGCAATAATGCTTTTTCTAGAAAACCAGAGGGTGCCATGCTGATCAGGAGATATTCGTGGGAATATCAGTGCCTGTTTATTGTCAAAAGTCTTTTCTTCTCCCATTGTGGGAAGTGGGGGTGTGGAGAAGGAGGGGGGGGAGGCGACAGCTGGACGCCACTCTACATGCAGTAAGAATTAATCTCCTTTGGAACGAGGAAAACAGCCCATTGGGCGATAAAAAGATATCTAAGTAGTTGGAGCTAGAAGTTGGAGATGGAGCTCAGAGCTCTTTTTTCTTTTTTTTTTTCAAAATTGTAAACCCTGGAAGGTAGCCCACTGGATAACTTAACAAACATTTGCTAGGTGGGGCGTTGGACCCCTGTTTTAAAAAAATATCTGGTTCGCCAATGTTTAGAGGAGTCTTCTCGTTGGTGGAGTATTCTTTTGCATATGTTTTGTGCTCTTAGATTTTCATAATTGATAGTTCCTTGCACTTTGTAATTTCTTGTTTGTGTTAACGGATAGTTATTTCTTTTTGGCCATATATGTGGTTATAAGGAATAATTGTAATACCGGTAATTTGGGGTTAATTGGATCAAAACTTTTAATTCAATAGTTAGATAACCATCATTTCTAATTCAATGGGCGAAGCGTACAACTACTTCCGCCATCATACCTAAGCTAAAGATCTCTCTGAGAACCCAAGAAAATTCTGGTCATACATAAAATCACTAACGGGATCTCTGGTAACGCGCTCTGCAGAATTTGAATCCCCGCAAGACATCATGGACGTCGAAGACCCCTAGATGTCTCTGCACCATCGCGCCGTAAGCTGTGGCGGCATGCGCCTCCTGACCCGCACTTAAGAGTGAGGGCACCACAGTGAAACAAGTGGTTCCAGCGGCCAATAGCGGCGCCCCTGATAGAGTACTTAAGCGCCTGCCTCTCACTCAGCCAGCTCCACTCCCAACCAGTTGCCGCGCCTTTACCGTTGTGTCCCTCCCTCTCTCCATCTCCACACCCTCCATCTCCTTTCCCAACACAACTTCCACCATCTACCCCTCCCGGATGATGAGATTCGCCCTGACATCTACCCTTCCTACCAACTCTAACTCCCTCTTCCTGCCTCCTCCTCAGGGCTCCCTCTCCTCCCCCTCCCTCCTTCTGAGCGGCTTTCCCCTCCTACTCCCCCTCCATCTCTTATGCCTCCTTTCAGTGTCTCTGCGCTCCCTCCTGCCTTGTCTTCCCTTTTCCTCTCCCACCCCACGTGTCTCCTGCCTCTTCGTGAACCCACGGTTGCCACTCCTCTCTTCCCCCCGCCGCTTCCTCAGCTACCCCATGTTCTCCCCTCCTTTTCCATCCTCTCTGACCTTTCCCTCAGCAGGTCCCACCTGGTAGTTTTACTCTTCGTCGTGTGTGCTCCAAGTGCATTTTAAGTGTGTTGTTTTGGAGTGTTTTTAATACTGTGGCCAACTTTTAACCTGTGCATGCGCATTAAGTGTCTTCTCTGTGTTTCAAGAATCGCCAACTGTTGTTTTTTAACTTTCTGGTGACTTTTTTAACTGTCCCCCATGAACGTCTACATGTCCATGTCTTTTTACCTCCATTTTCTCCCCTTCCTCTGTTTTATGTTCCCCTTTTTTATCTTCTTATGTATGTATCATTTTATTCTTGTGTTAGTAGTCGTGTCTCTTGGCTGAAGAGCGGCGGATTGTGCCGCTGACAGCCCTCCCCTGCCCATATGGGGCAGGGGAATTAAATCACAATAAAGAAAAAAAAACTTAGCCAGCCAGTCTAATCTTGCGTACGTCTCTGGACACATCATGTCCCAATAGACAGCTTACTTACTTTCTTGTTCTGTGTACGAGTGGACGTAGTTGTTAGGTTTCCTTGTGACTCCGTTGTTTCGATCTTGTTGTTGTTCGTTCTGTCCTTCGTTGGTCCTGTCCATCCTCTCCCGTTATGTTGTTCGCGGGCCTCTCCGCGGGTCCCGCCATGCTTTCCGTCATTTCAACCCCGCGACCGCCCTGGTCGCAGTTACGACAGGGTCGAACGCTTCTGTGCAGCCGCTCGTCAAATAATCTGGTATGGCAATAGAACATAGCCAAAGGAAAGCTGAACTTCTAAATGTCTCGTTTAAGACCTCATTCACAGATAAAAATGGTACAAACATACTGCCATTTGCATTCGTGCTGACTGCGTTGCTGCGCTGCGGCTTTACCAGTGACATAAAATGTTCAGTTTGATAAAAACAAAATCAAATAAATATTTCTCACTTACCTTTAGCAAAAAGTAATGAATTATTAAAACACTGAGGGGATCTTAAAATTTCTAACCTACAGGATATATCTATTCGTTTCAGATGTCTTTTGCAAAAGGCATCCAAAGAACACACTCCCTGGTTCCTTGCCTTTCTCTGGCGAAGTCAGAGGCACTCCATAGAGTAACAATCGCATTATAATGTGAATGGAGCCCGTCTTTTCGGCTTGCTTTCATGTTTCCTTACAAGTGACAGGCTACAATACGCATACTCCATTCGTCAAAAATTGTTTTAAATCATCTGCTTCCCAATATTAAGCAATAATAAAGAATAATGCGAGATACAAGAAAGCCAACTGTTACAGAGTATTTCTTTAATATAAATGCGGTGTGGTTTATGATTTCAGTGAAATTGTTTTCACGGAATCTGGATTGTTATCGTTTTGTTTGTTGAGATAATGGGTTTGAAGAACGCGGGAGCTTATACTGTAGACTGAAGGGATGTTACCGCATTAATAGCTAGTATAAAGAAGATTGTGTACTGACGGGATGCGTGGAGCAAAAGCTCTTCGCCGGGCAAAATTTTCGCAGTTTTCAAACGTTGCGCGATTATTGGACGCGTGTGGAAACCTGAAACACAATATTGGTATTCCTTCTACACATACTTTCGAATTGGAACAGTTTCCTAGTCGTTACGGGCAAATTCGTCACACGTTTGTCCTCATCATCACAAGTGGATATTACTAACACCGACAACAGTGAAAATCATGTTCAGCCAAAAATAAAGGAACCCGGGAACGTGTCTTCTGCCAGTTCCTGTAGTACATCAGCAAACATTGTAAAGAAAACGTCACGCATGTCATACCAAAGGATGGAAAAACACATTTCCTTGGATTTATTACGCCAAAGAAAAGGACAAAGTGTTCTGTAGTGAGTGTAAAAACGCTTTTGATTCCAATATAGTGCTTCTGTCGGCTACTGCAATTTCCTGTACTGAGTGTAAAAACACTTTTGATTCCAGCATAGTGCTCGTGTCGTTTTGCACGTTCGTAATTAAATGACTAAAATATTGATATTACCAAAATTGCAAACAAATTCATATGTGCAAATGATCTAAGTACGAAAGTGTTTTATATTGAAAGTAAGTTAATGTCTCATGATTATTATTTGGTACGTAAAGTGAGTTATTTTGTAGTTCTGTTCACAAATAAATCTTTGCATAGTTGTTTCTTCAATAAATTAAATCCATATGATTTATGAAGATTTTTTCATTTTAATTTGTGTGAATGTGTTAGTTTCTTTTAGTAACGTGTTGGTAACATCGTTGCCTCTTGTAGTCACTGTGCATGTGAGTTGTTTAAAGTATACAGTACCCGATACAGATCAAACTGTCTTTTTGTTAGTGATTTAAAAATTGAAAAAATACAAATAATTTAACACGGAAAGAATCAATTAATGCTAGGATTACATATTTCGAGAATATTCGTTACAGTAACTTACCCTGATAATCCAAACCAACTAGCGCGACAGCCCTTACGGGCCAGGACCTGTCACAGATGCCTTTGTGTGGGAGAACTAGTGGTGAGTGAGTCGCTTTGCTCCCAGGGTTGCCCCAGGTTCTTATTTCAGACAGAGTAGCCTGTGCAGGGGTGTAGCGTTAGGCCTGTAATGCTGGCCGGCCTGGTACTGTAGCAGCCCGCAGAAAATAAAACATTATCGTTATTTTATTTAGAATTAAAATGTGTAAAAATATAAACACAGGAATATGTATGCGATAAACGGTAAAGTCAAACGCATAGAAACGGTCAGATCAACACGGATTCGTAGAACCAGTCAACACTAAATTGAGCTTAGCACAGAGAATGTAATCAACGCTTGTCCTTGCCATCTCTCGTACCATTTTGATTGCAGCATGTTCCTCGGCGCTCACAAAAGTGCGGCCCAGATTAGTTACTACAAAACAAGGACAACAATGAAAATGTATACCAAAATACCACATCCAGCCAGGAAATTATCCATTCTTGATGTTTAATGTACTCGAGACCGTATAATGCACTTTTTTCTGAATGTTTAACATTTGTCGTATTTTTATTCTGCAACAGTGGCAGTTATATAGTAAGAAACCCCCTACTAATGATGTACTAACGGGCAGTCCATTCAGTTTAGCACAACGGTAACAGAAGTTTGCAGTGTCACAAGTGCTATTCTGAAGTGAAAAGTTATAACAGCAATTATCGAAGCGAATAAGAAGATGGTGGCAAAATCGCTATAAATGTAATTAGACCTTTTAATATCACAGACCATTCAAATGACCTTGCAGATTATCAGTTGGATCTAAATGATGAAATTAAAAAGTTCTTTGTTTGACAAAATCATTCAGCTTCGAGGGAAGTGGTTAGAGACTGGAGGTAGCTAAGCAGAAGTATTGTGTGACACGATACAATATGCAAGTATGAAGGCATGCGTTGTATTCAATTCGTGGTGTAAGAAAAACACAGTTGACGTCAGTAATTCATAAATAAGGAAAAGTGAGAACGTCGAAAACAGATGCTTGAGCTTGTTGTGAATACGACGATAACACTGGAATCCAGTAATATATGTTTTCGGGGACCTAGGAAGAAAATAAGAAAATCAGACAATGGAAACCTTTTAGCAACCAGCAAACTTCTCGCAAAGTGCAATCCGGTATTACGCGATGTAATAAATAAACCAAAATAGCCCTATATGCAAAAATATCTTAGTCCTTCAATTCAAAATGTCCTAACCCGTGTAGCTGAAAAAGAAATTATTAATGACATTAACGCTGCCTCATTATTTTCTGTCATTACTCATGCAACGTAGGACATTACAAAAGGAGATGAGTTAACTCACATATTTAGTTACGTTACCGTGGAAAGCCTTGTGACATGTAGATAAATGTAATTTGAAGTTATTCTTCAAAATGAGTATGAGGAGGATTTATCCAGTAAATTCCCAGACCAAAAAAGCTCTGGAAAAAGAAATAGCCGCATTACCCTCGATAGTTGATTAACAAAACTATTAGTAACAAATAATTCAATCTTAGCTGTGGCGTTCCAGATTAATCTACAAAATTTTACCTTCTTTTAATTATTCCTGTTGCTGCTTCTTTGGGTGAACACTTATTTTTAAGACTATACTAATAAAGAACTATCTGTGGAATCGTATGACCCCATAATTACGGACTTATCCTCCACAGTATCCAAAGTGATCTATTGACTCCACTGAAATGATCAGTACCTTCCATCACAGAAAGTACGAGGCATGGTCCAGTTCCACAAGAGGTCAAGGTCAGTACAGCAAGGTTTTTTAAATACAAATCAACCAAACAGCAGAGAGACCTATAGGGGCCTATGCTTAGTGATACTGACTGACAATCACTATAATATGTTTAATTTTTAATAACATTTATCGGTATATTAATAACTTTTTAATACTTTGAACGTACTAAACGAATGATCTCTTCATTTATATTACTTGCGATTTTACAACACACTCCATTAAATTTCTATTTTTACCTACTGAAATTAAATTAACTTTAGTTAATGAGAGGTTATACATTTTATGTTAGGGGGCCAGGAATTTTATTTTTGCAGGCGACTACATATCGCGTACGTTACGCCTCTGAGTCTGTGGGTTCGTCCCAGTACATTTGAAACCGAGTTTGATTTCGTTTCTGCTCCTTTTAAACCTGTGATACTGACTGAGCTAGGACAGTCTCAATGTATGCTTATAATACCGGTGAATTTTACATTTTTACACAGCAGAGATCTATATGAACAAAGGCAGTGTTCATAAAAGATTGTTAATGAAAGGCAATCGTTAAAAAAAGTCGAGACTGTCCAGAAAACATACACTACATTCCGCCATTAATATGCACTCACAGAAAGTATGGAAAATCGGCACCTTGATATGTCGCACAGACTACCGCATGGAGGACGTAAAAATAGGCATCTCTGGCGTACAGAAGCAACTGAAAGAGCTGAAAAGGAATAAGTCACCAGGTGCAGATAGAAAACTAATTCGATTTCATAGATTACCCTGCGGCATTGGCCCCTACTTAGCTGGCATTCTGCTACGGTCGCTGGTTCGAATCCTGCCTCGGGCATGGAAGTGTGTGATGTCCTTAGGTTAGTTAGGTTTAAGTAGTTTTAAGTTCTAAGGGACTGATGACCACAGATGTTAAGTCCCATAGTGCTCAGAGCCATTTGAACCATTTAGCTGGCATTTGTCACGAATCTATTGCCTAGCACAAAGTACCAAGTAACTAGAAAAAGTGTAGGCGACTCCTAGTATAAGAATGGTAGAAGAATGGACCCCCATAATTACGGACCAATACCCTTGTCATCGGTATGCTGCAGAATTCTTGAAAACATTCCGAGTTCGAAATAATAAATTTCCTTGAGACAGAAAAGCTTCTGTTCCCAAATCAGGGCGGATTTAGCTCGTGCGAAATCACATAATATCTACAAACAATGGATGGAGGGCAACAGACGGAATCCACATTCCCATATTTCCAGAAACGTTTGACACAGTGCCCCAATGCAGACTGTTCACGAAGTTCGTAGCATACGGGTTAGGTCCCCAGATACAGGAGTGGCTCGAAGACTTTTTAAGTAACAGAACCTAGTACGTTGGCATCGACGGCGAGTGTTCATCACAAAGGTATCATCAGGAGTGCCCCAGGGAAATGTGACAGGACCGTTTTTATTCTCTATATAGATAAAAGAACAGCTGTTTGCTGATGACACTGTGGTGCACAGGAAGGTGTCGCCCTTGAGTGACCAT
The DNA here is from genome assembly GCF_023864275.1 of Schistocerca cancellata. Lineage (NCBI taxonomy): Eukaryota > Metazoa > Arthropoda > Insecta > Orthoptera > Acrididae > Schistocerca > Schistocerca cancellata. The sequence continues at coordinate 1,035,276,504 of NC_064626.1, forward strand.
AGGGGGATACAAGATGACTTAGAGACAAATTATAGTTCGTCCGATGAATACCAGTGTGCTTTAAATGTAGCAAAATATAAGTTAATGCGGATGAGTAGGAAAAATACTCCTGTAATGTTGGAAGACAGTATTAGTAATGTACTGCTTGACACAGTATGTAGGCGTAACTTTGTAATGCAATGCGAAATTGAAGGTGCACGTCAGATTGGTAATAGGGAAGACAAATGTTCGACTTCGTTTGATTGGAAGAATTCTGGGAAAATGTAGGTCATCCATAGAGGAGACGGCGTACAGGAAGCTAGTGCCTAGTGCGACCATTCTTGAGTACTGGTCGAGTGTTTGGGATCCCCAGTAGGTCGGATTAAAGGAAGAAATCGAAGAAATTGAGAGGCTTGCTGCTAGATTAGTTACCGGGAGATCTGATCAGCACGCAGGAATTACGGAAATGCTTCGTAAACTCAAATCGTAATCCCTGGAAGAAAAAAGACACAACGCTCTTTTTGAGGAACACTATTGAGAAATTTTAAAGAACCGGCATTTGAACCTGACTGCAGAACTTATCTACTACCAGCAACATACATTTCGAGTAAGGAGCACTAAGATAAAATGAGAGAAATTAGGGCTCGTACAGATGCTTATTAGAGACTAGTTTTCCCTTGCTCTATTTGCGAATCGAACAGGAAGGGAATGTCCAATAAGTTGTAGTGGTACGTGGTACTCTCCAATATGCACCATACGGTGGCTTGCAAAGACTGTCTGTAGACGTAGATGCAGATGTAGAATTAATTAAACCTTAATGCTTTTTGTAAGAACCAACTCCTGGAATTCATTTTCGAGGGTCACTCTATTTATATCGTACAATTGGTTGGGCTATAGGTCCATTTCCGTATCTGGCTTCGTAAGGAGTAATCAATCTCTCGGTCAGCGCAACTGGTACAGATCGTCATAGCAGCCAAAAGGCTTGTAGCTCGGTACGCGTCTAACAACCAACATAATGCAAACCACTTTTCATGTCTTAAACTGCATATGATTGTTCATTATTGCCCTGTTATTGTTACTTTCCCATTATTGTTACGGTAACATGCATTATAGATTGCTATTGTGTTGCTGTAGTTCTCAGTCCGAAGACTGGTTTGATACAGCTCTCCACTCTAATTTATCTGTGATAGTCTCTCCATCTCTACATAACTACTGCAACCTACACCTACTTGAACCTGATTACTGCATTCAAGCCCAGGTCTCCCTCTACAATTTTTACCCTCCGCTTTTCCTTCCACTACCAAATATACGATTCCTTCATGAATAAAAAGGAGCCCTATCAGCCGATTCCATTTATTAGTCAAGGTGTGCCATTTGAACCGCTGATTGGCCACGTCTCACTATTGTACAAGGCTACACTCCATGTAAATACCTTCAGAAGAGGCTTCAGAATGCTTAAATTTGTAGTCAATGCTAACAAATATCTCGTTTTCAGAATCACTAGTCTTGCCACTGCCAGCCTGTATTCTATATAACCTCTCTACTCCGACCATCGGTAGCTGTTTTTCAACCCAAATAGAAAAAATTCATCTGCTACTTTTATGTTTCATTTCCTTATCCAATTCTATCAGTACCACCTCATTTGTTTTGACTGTATTCCATTACCCTTGTTTGTGTTTGGACTGTGTTCACCTCATAAACTCTTTTCAAGTCAATATCCACTCCGCTGAACTGATCCCGCAAGTCCATTGCCATCTTTGACAGAATTACTGTCTTAGCACAAAACTGCAAGATTTTTATTTCTTCTCCCTGAACTTTAATTAGCATTTCAGATTACTCTTCCTTTTTCTTCACTCGATGTATAGCATGAATAACATTGGGAAGAAGTTGAGCTCTGTCTCATTTCCTTGTCAACTACTTCTTCCCCTTTCGTTCTTATAACTGTAAGGTGTCAGGCAAATCCAACACCTTCCATGAAAACCCTGACATGATAAGCAAATCCAGTGGTATGTCACATAGCTCCGAATAAATCGTGACAGTAAATTAACCAAAGTAATACGAGTAACGAGTGAGCAAATGGAATACCACAGACTAACACAAGAATGCCTAAATGCATGTCATACCTTCCCACAGTGAGACAGACGCAGTTCCGAGGGGAGAAACGAGAACAGAAGCCGAGAGCAGAACCGTGTGAAGCTAGAAGGCCCTACGATAAGGGACGGACACCCACGTCGACAGCTAACCGACAGGACCACCCCCAGCACATGTTAAAAGATAGAGCCCTCCAGAAGAACAGTATAGATCTTACGATAATACTAAAAGGGCCACACCAGCGGCAAGTTTTTGCGTGAGACTTTTTCGCGTCTCTGTTGCGTTGCAAACGTTAAAAACATTGCCCCACCACGAAAAGTAACCGACAGGACCACCCCCCCAGCCCATGTTAAAAGATAGAGCCCTCCAGAAGAACAGTATATATCTTACGATAACACTAAAAGGGCCACGCCAGCTGCAAGTTTTAGCGTGATACTTTTTCGCGTCTCTGTTACGTTGCAAACTTTAAAAACATTGCCCCACCACGAAAAGTATAACGTTTCTCATTGGATAGACAGAATTTTTGTAGGCGGAGCTTAAGGTTAACATTGAGACCCTGATTGGTCAGATGAAAACACAGCCAGATAGTTTTTTTTAAACCAACTTCGGTAAACTGTAGTAAGGAGGAGTTAGAGTGAAGTTGCTTCCGAGACGGCGAGCTGGATGGAGCTGCGTCGCCCGACGCCTCCTGACACTGCCTAACCAACGACAAGGTAATGAAAGCACGCGATGCCGCATAACCGCGCATAAAGCTTCACTCAGAACTGCAGAAGTCTCATCTGTTACATCCCCTTTTTACGTAATACTAGCGTCGATCGTCAATTGAAGCTCATGGTATTCACATTTGCTACATAAGTTAAAATCTGAAACGCGATGATTTTTCTGTTATATAATTATTGAGAAGCCACATCAGCTACTGTAATTTACAAGTTAGATAAGTAATTAAAGATAATTGAGGGTCACTGTAGACCATTTTGATAGTTTTCTCTTTTGTGAAACTTAATTTAAACCTAGATTATAGATGTGATATGGCATAGGTCATCTTTCGATCCATTGTAGAACTTGGAAACCCATTCAGGGAATATTCGTTCACATTTTTGTTGAACGCAGTTGGTTTTTATCATCCTGTATTAAAACACTTCCTTTTATCAATAGTGCAATTTATAAACAATTTTTTATGAGTAGAATAAAATTTCCAATGGTAAACTTAACTGCTTTTTCGACGTTATTTTACCAGCTAACTAAAAATAGGAAAGCCTTGAACCCCTTCCACTAAATTTAGTTAGTATTAAGATTCTTTTACAGAGAGAGCAGTGGAGCTGACGCTGAAATCATTAAGTATTTGGTTATATCATCGCTAGTCTCACTGAACTCTTCTGAACTCTACATGTCATGTGTGGTCTGGCGTCTCCTTACCAGCAACAGGACCCAGGTTCAAACTAGTCAATTCCCTAAAAAACACGCTCAGAGCGTCGTTGCGCGAAAGTGGTAGGGAGACACGACATAGAACAACAGACACCATGCAAAATGTTAGATAACTATAGTTAAATTTTCGCTTGGTTCAAAAGAGTTTAATGCAGCGAAATTGTGAAAAGCTTTATCTAAATGTAAGAATTTCAAAAAATTACATTACATTACAACAAACTACAAACTAGTGATATTTTATTACGTATGGTACTTTTTAAACACATTTCTTACCGAAATAAGGCGAAAGAAGACCTCATATTTACATAACTAAAAATATGCCAGACATCTTTTGGACAGCGATACAACTGATGAAACTAATTCTCTCTTGCTTTTGTGCTCATTCTTCACAACTTTGTTCTTCCTCAGTATATGGTTTTCCTACGATGGTGTTTCCTGCTCACTGTTACTGTGTTTTGTATTTTCTGCAATACCCATCTCCAGCAAATACCAATTTGCGTCCTATACCACTCTCTTGAAATGCATCTTTATTATGATCAATGGATCATTAATCAAGGGTGAATTAATAAAAAATAATTAAAAATATAAAAGAGATGTAGTATCCCCGTTCCCAACACGTCCTAAGCTTATGAAAACTAAGAAATCGTATGACAATTATCGAAGTAAACATACACTCCTGGAAATTGAAATAAGAACACCGTGAATTCATTGTCCCAGGAAGGGGAAACTTTATTGACACATTCCTGGGGTCAGATACATCACATGATCACACTGACAGAACCACAGGCACATAGACACAGGCAACAGAGCATGCACAATGTCGGCACTAGTACAGTGTATATCCACCTTTCGCAGCAATGCAGGCTGCTATTCTCCCATGGAGACGATCGTAGAGATGCTGGATGTAGTCCTGTGGAACGGCTTGCCATGCCATTTCCACCTGGCGCCTCAGTTGGACCAGCGTTCGTGCTGGACGTGCAGACCGCGTGAGACGACGCTTCATCCAGTCCTAAACATGCTCAATGGGGGACAGATCCGGAGATCTTGCTGGCCAGGGTAGTTGACTTACACCTTCTAGAGCACGTTGGGTGGCACGGGATACATGCGGACGTGCATTGTCCTGTTGGAACAGCAAGTTCCCTTGCCGGTCTAGGAATGGTAGAACGATGGGTTCGATGACGGTTTGGATGTACCGTGCACTATTCAGTGTCCCCTCGACGATCACCAGTGGTGTACGGCCAGTGTAGGAGATCGCTCCCCACACCATGATGCCGGGTGTTGGCCCTGTGTGCCTCGGTCGTATGCAGTCCTGATTGTGGCGCTCACCTGCACGGCGCCAAACACGCATACGACCATCATTGGCACCAAGGCAGAAGCGACTCTCATCGCTGAAGACGACACGTCTCCATTCGTCCCTCCATTCACGCCTGTCGCGACACCACTGGAGGCGGGCTGCACGATGTTGGGGCGTGAGCGGAAGACGGCCTAACGGTGTGCGGGACCGTAGCCCAGCTTCATGGAGACGGTTGCGAATGGTCCTCGCCGATACCCCAGGAGCAACAGTGTCCCTAATTTGCTGGGAAGTGGCGGTGCGGTCCCCTACGGCACTGCGTAGGATCCTACGGTCTTGGCGTGCATCCGTGCGTCGCTGCGGTCCGGTCCCAGGTCGACGGGCACGTGCACCTTCCGCCGACCACTGGCGACAACATCGATGTACTGTGGAGACTTCACGCCCCACGTGTTGAGCAATTCGGCGGTACGTCCACCCGGCCTCCCGCATGCCCACTATACGCCCTCGCTCAAAGTCCGTCAACTGCACATACGGTTCACGTCCACGCTGTCGCGGCATGCTACCAGTGTTAAAGACTGCGATGGAGCTCCGTATGCCACGGCAAACTGGCTGACACTGACGGCGGCGGTGCACAAATCCTGCGCAGCTAGCGCCATTTGACGGCCAACACCGCGGTTCCTGGTGTGTCCGCTGTGCCGTGCGTGTGATCATTGCTTGTACAGCCCTCTCGCAGTGTCCGGAGCAAGTATGGTGGGTCTGACACACCGGTGAAAATGTGTTCTTTTTTCAATTTCCAGGAGTGTATTACAACGACAGAGTAGGAACAATTTTAAATATAAAATAATTAAATGCGAAAATGTGACAACTTCTTAAAAAATACGGCAAATGTGGAAACAAACACAAATAAAACGCTAGATTAAAAGATGAATAAAATTAAACGAAAAATATACATATGAACAATTATGTAGATATACATTTGGAATATATTTATAAGGGAAACACTAATTAAACAACCCAGCATGGCAAATGGCACTGAAGTGGACATATATCGGGAGCGCTTACAGCTATGTGTAGATAATTCTGGTTGACTTCTGACCAGTACGTCTGTTGAACGCTACTTCACTATAATAACATATGATACATGACTGAGTTTGGTATTAACGATGCTACAAGTTTTGCTGTTTGTCAAATCTCGAAATAAGAAACAAAATAGTTTGTGTGTGAGTGTGTGTGTGTGTGTGTGTGTGTGTGTGTGTGTGTGTGTGTGCGTGTCTAAAAAAAAACCTGTCATTTTGACAAGCCTGGATAAACCGCTGTAGCGTACATTAAAAACCACAGAACCTTTATTTGAATTTTTTTTATGTGTCTTACCGTTTCAGCGGTATTCATTCAGGAGTATTAAACTCCATTTGTTTTCAAGTGGGTGTTCCACCCCAGCCCCTGAACAGCCGTAGATACAGGTACAAAAAATATTTGTCTCTTGTTTTGGTCTACACTACAATATATCAAATGCCAACGAAAATCGAATTGTATTCTTTGTGTTGTTTTGCAGGTGATTAAGATACGGTCGATGTTCATGCGAAATAGAGGGCAGTATGGTAATGAACAACTATATCATATACGACTAAAGAGTTATTTGTAGTTCTATTGCCCAAGACTTCATGAAAATATCTTCATAATTAATTTTCTTCATTTTTTTCAGGAGAAAGAAGTAAGCTGCAGTAACTGGATCGCTTCAGCACAGACGGTGATTCACATCCAGACGTCTAAGAACAATCTTTCTTCACAGCGTAAATTAATGATATTACAGAATTGTTCCAAAAGACTGGAAGTGGACACTGTGAAATTGTTTGCCAATGCAATTCCCACACGAACTTCGCACCGTATCACATCCAAAATTGTCCTCAAAAGAAACTTACCAGCTCTTATTCAGCATGCCACTGGCAGAGACAATGCATGTGATTATTGTTCTCAGAAAGACTAAAATATTTTCTGAATGTGTGTCAGGGAATCAGAGAGTAAGACGCACGCCGTAGTATCAGTGTTGGCTGTCTTTGAGGCCTCAAAGATGGAGTTGCTATATTCCGATGTACATTGGAAGTCTCGTTTTCCTGAGGAAAATGTAAACGGATCGCGTAACCCATTCTGTATGTTGGAAGAGAAAGAACACAAGAAATAAATAAAAATATATAACAAGAAGTAAGATTTCGCTAAAAAAAGTGGACTACCGTCTATATTTCTGTCTTGTATACAGAACCTTCAAAGGATGCTTAACCTTTGAACACAGCTCATATCTTTGCTTCTTAGCCCCATTAACGTATTCTTCAGTGCCTCTCCAGTATTAGCGTACTTCATAGTCAAATTAAATACTTGGAGCCAGAGAATTCAGTGACTACTGTGCCACTGTATCATCCCATACTCTGCTGGAATAATATAAACGCCTAACCTGCAAAGAAGTGGAGTTAAGTGCTGTATCTGCGATTAATTATAACAGTAAAAAGAAATGCGAAACAGAAATGTTGTGTTTTTTGGTTTCTTGTGGTTGCTAGATAAATTACTACTATCGAATCAGGAATAAATAACCAGAGAGAAATTAGGACTGTGTTTCAGAGTCAATCAACAAAAAACTGCTCAAATGTGTATGAAATCTTATGGGACTTAACTGCTAAGGTCATCAGTCCCTAAGCTTACACACTACTTAACCTAAATTATCCTAGGGACAAACACACACACGCATGCCTGAGGGAGGACACGAACCTCCGCCGGGACCAGCCGCACAGTCCATGACTGCAGCGCCTTAGACCAAGTCAATCAACCTCGGGGCATTTTTCCACAAGTATATTACTCTGCGAAGTTGTTGGTCCTAGGTCAAATGCCTCTTTCAACATCTTTAACGTTGCGTCTGTGTGCGAGTTATCAAAGCGATCAGTGGGCTCTTTTATGTGTCGACTAATTTCTTGTCCGGTGAACGTGCCTATTATGTATGTTGAGATGAGGAGTAACGTGTAAAATTGTAACAAAGGCTACGAACAGGAGCAGAAACTTTAAAATAATCATCAAAACTTACAGCTGTGAGCAAAACAATCCCGTTAAGTTTCCGAAATTCGTGTAGACAGTGTAAAATTGGTACAAGTCTGTCGCGTGACCCTCCACGGCTGGCATAAAACATTGCAGTGAAGTGGCGTGTGTGTGACACTCGGTTATATGGAACCAATGGAGTAAGATGTGGTGACATGGAAACTAAGAGAATGTCTGAAAGTAACTGTCATGTTTGATCGTGCCCATGACCACACCGAGAATGAAGTTGCCCGATTTGGGGGTATCAACGTGTGCTGCCAAATGCGTCTACAAGGAATGTTGTACCACTCACAGGCAAGTAAAATGTCGCAAGAACAGTGCCCGGGAAAATATGGTAAGTGACAGGGACGCGACACGAGTGTCATGCCCCGTCAATGACAACCGATTTTAAACACGACAGGGACTGCAGCAGGCAGTGAGTACAGGTTCACCTGAGGCAGTTTCCGAAAACTGGAAGCGGTGGCCATTTGGTGCAGGAAACCTCGCAAACCGCCATTGCTCACAGCGACACATGAAGGTGCACATCTTCAGCGGACCAAAGAAAACAGAACCTTCATACTAGCTTACTAGAGACGTGGTCTGAGAAACGGCGATTTGGCTTATTTTCAAGCCATACTGTAAGTAGGCTGTTTAGGTTTTTATGTTTGTAACGCCACGTAGCGCTCTGTATGAAAATCACTGACTGTGCTGTGTGTAGTCTGTGGCTGGTTGGACTCATTGTTGGAATATTCGCTTGTGTAGTGTTGGGCAGTTGGATGTGAACAGTGCGTAGCGTTGCACAGTTGGAGGTGAGTTGTCAGCAGTCGTGGATGTGGAGAGAGAGATGCCAGAGTTTTGAAAGGTCACTAAAGTGGACGACCTGGACGTGTGTCCGCCAGAAAAAGGAAATTTGTAAAGATGGATGTTATGAATTGATAGATATATATATGATGGCTTTTGAACAAAATTAAGGTTAATACATTGTTTGTTCTCTATCAAAATCTTTCATTTGCTAACTATGCCTATCAGTAGTTAGTGCCTTCAGTAGTTAGAATCTTTCATTTGGCTGGTAGTATTGGCGCTCGCTGTATTGCAGTAGTTCGAGTAACGAAGATTTTTGTGAGGTAAGTGATTCATGAAAGGTATAGGTTATTGTTAGTCAGGGCCATTCTTTTGTGGATGTTATTGAAAGTCAGATTGCATTGCGCTAAAAGAAGATATTGTGTCAGTTTAATGATGATCAGAATAAGTAAAGAGAGAACTGTCTGAGTACGTTCAGTTTTGCTCAGCTGTTTGAAAATCAAATAACGTAAGAGGTTTATCAGTAGTCATTTATAATTTTTCCAAGGGGACGTTACAATACAAATCGCCTACTGAAGCGACATCTCAATGAAGCGACACTTTTTGTCATGCGCGGGCAATTTTGTCTAACAGGAAGTTTCGTATCAGCGCACACTTAGCTGCAGACTGAAAATTTTATTCTGGCAACATCCCCCGGGCTTTGGCTAAGCCATGTCTCCGCAATATTTTTTCTTCAGGAGTGATAGTCTTGCAAGTTTCGCAGGAGAACTCCTGTAAGTTTGGAAGGTAGGAGATGAGGTACGAGCGGACGTAGAACTGCGAGGACGGCTTGTGAGTCGTGCTTGGATAGCTCAGTCGGAAGGCGGTTTGGCTTTAGCGGCGGCCCGGAGACGACGTGCCGTACTCCCCCCGCCTGCGGAGCGTGTGAGCTCGAATTTATTTACATTGCGACTTAGCCTGCTCGCGGGCTTCGCGTACTCACATCGTGGCAAATAAATTCAGGAAATCGATATTACGTTTCAACTTTTGTCAGGAATATATACGAGCAAAAGCCTTAGATGTGAACCTTTCCTGCGTAAGGAGGCGAAGATCCTACCATCGAAACTTCTGAATATCCACCTCTCGATTCTCAGTAACACAGCTTTCTTTAAAATAGCCAATGACGCTGCGTGCGACCGGACATTAAACGCAACCAAACAAGGACTCCGTTTTCGTCACGCGACGGTGACGTTGGCATGGTCAGAGTAGAATATGAGAGATTTGGTATTACAAATATTCTCGCGTTCGAATTGCCATTCGATGTACCTGCAGAGGACGTCAATAGCGGCTTTCCGGGCGTAATGCGCTGTTCACGATCATAAGGTAGAACGCTAGGCCCACGATACTTGTGGTCACGCATGTGACGGCGCTGAAGTAGACGCCGGCAGCCTGGCGATTCTCGGGATCACATGAGCAGCTGATGCATAGTGTTTCGATCCTTCCTGAACCAGTTGTCCACGAGGTGATTGACGATTATCGTCGTGAGCGCTCACGCGCCCTCAGGCTTGAGGAGAAGGTTACGTAAATGGAACGTTTCAACTCTGAGGAGGTCACTACCGCTATCTTCAGGAGTGCGCTATGCAAGTAGCTAGGCATCAACGGACTCCCTACGGAATTTTATCGTACGTTTTGTGGTCTCATGTCTACATGGTGGACGGAGATGTATAATGAACTGATTACGTCTGCAGCTTCTATTCTGCAAGCTTTTGACGAGGGCATTACTGGCTCAAATGGCTCTGAGCACTATGGGACTTAACTTCTAAGGTCATCAGTCCCCTAGAACTTAGAACTACTTAAACCTAACTAACCGAAGGACGTCACACACATCCATGCCCGAGGCAGGATTCGAATCTGCGACCGTAGCGGTCACGCGGTTCCAGACTGTTCCTTATTCCTTATTAAATACTGATTACAAGATTTTTGCGTGGTTATTGGCGACGCGTTGCAGACCACTCTTATCACGTGTCCTCTTCACCGAGCATACTACGCCAGGTGGCACAGTTAACGTCCAGACAGCCACTGGAGACTGTCGTGAAGTGATTGTGCTGGCAGAGGCATGCAGACTTCGTGCAGCGATCATAGCTGTACATTTTGACAGCGCGTTTGACAGGGAGCGCCGTGTAATTCTATATTATGTATTAGGGATGGACTTCCCTGCCCGGTTGATCAGCGTTTTTCGGCAGGTTTTTAACAGCGAGCGTTCGTTGGCCTAGGTCAATCGGCGATACCGATACAATGATCGCTACCCCCCATCCATGTACCTTTATATAGTGACGCTAGAGCCGCTCATAGGCCTGCTGAAGGCCTAGTTTGGACTATTTTTGCGCGGTTACACCTTCCGATGTCGCGCATGCACAGATAACCTCCTGCTGCTGGTTCTTTCTCGCGAGGAGGTTGTACACACCCTTGCGACCATTATGACTCATGGGAGGGCGGTGGAAGTGTGATGAATGTGCGCAGATTCACGGCGCTCTCTATTGGTCGCAGACTATACCCAGAAGATCTAGCGCCCCTGCCCTGTGTCTAGTGTCTCCGCTATCTTGGGGGTAACCTTTACGTCATCAATGCGTTGTACAGCTGCGGTCAACTTTCGTGAAGTTTTGAGACTGCCCATATGATGATCAGTGATAGTTCCCTACGCTGCCTCGATCCTTTGCAACGTAGTGCCTATCTGAAGGCCTGTGTAGCACCCAGGATGTCTCATACTGCGCCGGTTCTATCGATGTCGATTACAGTAGGACGTTACATTCATGCGGCATTCGGTTATTTTCTGCCGGCTGGGTGCATCTTCAACGTACACTGTAACACTCGCTCCCCGCGTACAGGAGGGCTCGGTCCAGGCTAAGCTCAAATTGAGACGCATAGAGCAAGTGTGACGTGACGCGACACTACGTTCCGCAAGTGTTGCGCGGGTCCAACGCATATTGAGACGCGTACACCTACATCTACATCTACATCTATACTCCGCGAGCCACCTTACGGTGTGTGGCGGAGGGTACTTATTGTACCACTATCTGATCCCCCCTTCCCTGTTCCATTCACGAATTGTGCGTGGGAAGAACGACTGCTTGTAAGTCTCCGTATTTGCTCTAATTTCTCGGATCTTTTCGTTGTGATCATTACGCGAGATATATGTGGGCGGTAGTAATATGTTGCCCATCTCTTCCCGGAATGTGCTCTCCCGTAATTTCGATAATAAACCTCTCCGTATTGCGTAACGCCTTTCTTGAAGTGTCCGCCACTGGAGCTTGTTCAGCATCTCCGTAACGCTCTCGCGCTGACTAAATGTCCCCATGACGAATCGCGCTGCTTTTCGCTGGATCATGTCTATCTCTTCTATTAATCCAACCTGGTAAGGGTCCCATACTGATGAGCAATACTCAAGAATCGGACGAACAAGCGTTTTGTAAGCTACTTCTTTCGTCGATGAGTCACATTTTCTTAGAATTCTTCCTATGAATCTCAACCTGGCGCCTGCTTTTCCCACTATTTGTTTTATGTGATCATTCCACTTCAGATCGCTCCGGATAGTAACTCCTAAGTATTTTACGGTCGTTACCGCTTCCAATGATTTACCACCTATGGCATAATCGTACTGGAATGGATTTCTGCCCCTATGTATGCGCATTATATTACATTTATCTACGTTTAGGGAAAGCTGCCAGCTGTCGCACCATGCATTAATCCTCTGCAGGTCTTCCTGGAGTACGTACGAGTCTTCTGATGTTGCTACTTTCTTGTAGACAACCGTGTCATCTGCAAATAGCCTCACGGAGCTACCGATGTTGTCAACTAAGTCATTTATGTATATTGTAAACAATAAAGGTCCTATCACGCTTCCTTGCGGTACTCCCGAAATTACCTCTACATCTGCAGATTTTGAACCGTTAAGAATGACATGTTGAGTTCTTTCTTCTAGGAAATCCTGAATCCAATCACAAACCTGGTCCGATATTCCGTAAGCTCGTATTTTTTTCATTAAACGTAAGTGCGGAACCGTATCAAATGCCTTCCTGAAGTCCAGGAATACGGCATCAATCTGCTCGCCAGTGTCTACGGCACTGTGAATTTCTTGGGCAAATAGGGCGAGCTGAGTTTCACATGATCTCTGTTTGCGGAATCCATGTTGGTTATGATGAAGGAGATTTGTATTATCTAAGAACGTCATAATACGAGAACACAAAACATGTTCCATTATTCTACAACAGATTGACGTAAGCGAAATAGGCCTATAATTATTCGCATCTGATTTATGACCCTTCTTGAAAATGGGAACGACCTGCGCTTTCTTCCAGTCGCTAGGTACTTTACGTTCTTCCAGCGATCTACGATAAATTGCTGATAGAAAGGGGGCAAGTTCTTTAGCATAATCACTGTAGAATCTTAAGGGTATCTCGTCTGGTCCGGATGCTTTTCCGCTACTAAGTGATAGCAGTTGTTTTTCAATTCCGATATCGTTTATTTCAATATTTTCCATTTTGGCGTCCGTGCGACGGCTGAAGTCAGGGACCGTGTTACGATTTTCCGCAGTGAAACAGTTTCGGAACACTGAATTCAGTATTTCTGCCTTTCTTCGGTCGTCCTCTGTTTCGGTGCCAACGTGGTCAACGAGTGACTGAATAGGGGATTTAGATCCGCTTACCGATTTTACATATGACCAAAACTTTTTAGGGTTCTTGTTTAGATTGTTTGCCAATGTTTTATGTTCGAATTCGTTGAATGCTTCTCTCATTGCTCTCTTTACGCTCTTTTTCGCTTCGTTCAGCTTTTCCTTATCAGCTATGATTCGACTACTCTTAAACCTATGATGAAGCTTTCTTTGTTTCCGTAGTACCTTTCGTACATGATTGTTATACCACGGTGGATCTTTCCCCTCGCTTTGGACCTTAGTCGGTACGAACTTATCTAAGGCGTACTGGACGATGTTTCAGAATTTTTTCCATTTTTGTTCCACATCCTCTTCCTCAGAAATGAACGTTTGATGGTGGTCACTCAGATATTCTGCGATTTGTGCCCTATCACTCTTGTTAAGCAAATATATTTTCCTTCCTTTCTTGGCATTTCTTATTACACTTGTAGTCATTGATGCAACCACTGACTTATGATCACTGATACCCTCTTCTACATTCACGGAGTCGAAAAGTTCCGGTCTATTTGTTGCTATGAGGTCTAAAACGTTAGCTTCACGAGTTGGTTCTCTAACTATCTGCTCGAAGTAATTCTCGGACAAGGCAGTCAGGATAATGTCACAAGAGTCTCTGTCCCTGGCTCCAGTTCTGATTGTGTGACTATCCCATTCTATACCTGGTAGATTGAAGTCTCCCCCTATTACAATAGTATGATCACGAAACTTCTTCACGACGTTCTGCAGGTTCTCTCTGAGGCGCTCAACTACTACGGTTGCTGATGCAGGTGGTCTATAGAAGCATCCGACTATCATATCTGACCCACCTTTGATACTTAGCTTAACCCAGATTATTTCACATTCGCATTCGCTAATAACTTCACTGGATATTATTGAATTCTTTACTGCTATAAATACTCCTCCACCATTGGCGTTTATCCTATCCTTGCGGTATATATTCCATTCTGTGTCTAGGATTTCGTTACTGTTCACTTCCGGTTTTAACCAACTTTCCGTTCCTAATACTATATGCGCACTATTTCCTTCAATAAGAGATACTAATTCAGGAACCTTGCCCTGGATACTCCTGCAGTTTACCAATATTACGTTAACTTTTCCTGTTTTTGGTCTCTGAGGACGGACGTTCTTTATCAACGATGATAATGTCCTCTCTGGTAAGCCGTCAGGTATTTTATCGTTTCGCCCAAGGGGGGGGGGGTCCCTCTAACCTAAAAAACCCCCGTGTGCACGCCACACGTACTCTGCTACCCTAGTAGCTGCTTCCGGTGTGTAGTGCACGCCTGACCTACTTCGCACAAGTCGGTTGGCAACGCTCTGCGCTGACAGAAACGAAGCGAGCGCACACTGTAACCTTTCTCAAACGATTTTACAGAAACTATTCAGTAAAAATATTTCATTTTTACCTTGCTTGTAGCGCTTATATGTCAGCTTCGTGACGAAGTGCCCATCTTCTTACTAATGGTCATTCTTATTGTGGTACACAATAAATAAGTGATTCCGACATGTACAGAGCCATGCAAACAGTCATTTCACACGTTCAATATGTAAATAAAATAGGACAGAAATTCGCTAACATTAGTATCACTCAAGTACATAGATAGAGGCAGCATAACCGGAACATAAATGAATTGTGTGAAATATACTCTAAGACAAAAACGACGCACCACGAAGGAATTATCCGAATGGAGCGGAAATCGCTGGATGTGGCGCACATATAAAAACAAACAAATGATTACAGTTCTAGAAAAATTTGATATTTTATGCAAGAGAAAGAGCTTCACAAGTAGAATATAACAGTAGTTCATTATTCCACCTTTGGCCAATATGCAAGCAGTTATCGGCTTGTCATGCATTGATAGATTTGTTGGATGACCTCCTGAGGGATATCGTGCCAAATTCTGTCCACTTGGCCCATTAGATCGTCAGAATTCCGCCGTGAATGTAGGGCCCCGACCATAATGCTGCAGTCGTTGTCAGTTGGGGAGGGACCCGGCGACCTTGCTGACCAAGATAGGATTTGGAAAGCACGAAGGCAAGCAGTAGCAACTCCCGCCGTCTACCGGCGGGCATTATCTTGCTGAAATGTAAGCCCAGTGAACGGCAACAAAACGGGGCGTAGAGTACCGTCGACGTACCGCTGTGCTGTAAGGATGCCGCGTAAAACAACAGAACAGGTCCAGCTATGAAAAGACATGGCACCTTAAACCATCATTCCTGGCTGTCTGGCCGTATGGTGGGCAACAGTCAGGCTGGTGTCCCACCACTGTCCAAGGACTCTTCAGACACGTCTTCGGCCTGTAATCTCATTGACTGGAGTAGAACTGTCTTCAGAGATGAGTCCCGCTTCGAAATGAGCCCCGATAAACAGCGAAGATGTGTCTGGAGATGCTCCGGACGGTTGTGGAATAACAGCCTGACTGTCGACTAACTCGGTCCGTCAACGAGGAGTGATGTTCTGTGATGTCATTTCATTTCGTAACAAAACACCTTCGGTTGTAATCCGCGGTTCCCTTACAGGACAACGGTACGTCAATGATATTCTACGCCCCGTATTTTTGCCCTTCATGGCCAACCATCATACTTAAATTTCAGCAAGCTAATGCGTGCACACAAGCGGCATGAATTTCAATTTCTTGTTTTAGTGCTTTCGAAATCCCACCTAGGCCAGCAAAGGGGCCGGATTTCTCCTCAACTGAGAACATTTGGAGCATTAAGACCTATGGGAAGGGTCCTCCAACTAGGTCGGGATTTCGGCTATCTAACGCGCCAATTGGACAGAATTTGGTACTAATCCCTGAAGAGGACATCCAACAGCTCTGTCAATCAATTTAAAGCTGAATAACTGGTTGTATAAGGGCCAGAGGCGGACCAACGCGTTATTGACTTGCTCAATTGGTGAAGGTCTTTTTCTTAAATAAATCGTACATTTTTCTGAAACTGTAATCATTTGTTTGTCTTTAGTACATCACATCTACCGATTTCCATGCCATTCGGATAATTCGTCCATGGTGCGTCGTTTTCTTTGTCTTAGAGCGTTTGTCAATAAACAATAAGAAAGCTCCATAGCACGAAAGGAGCAGCCACGACTCAATCAAGCGAAAACAGGTTACAAATGTAGATACGAGACATTCAACGAAAGGAAGAGTATAAAATGATGTGCACAAATGATGTTCGTTTATGGTATCATTCAATAAATTTCAGAATGACTGAATATTACACTGCATAGAATATCACTGTCGATACTTCAGGAAGACTTCATGCAAAGAAAGTGACGTAAAACATAACAAATTAAATCACGGCTAAGTAAGGCACAGAATCCTGCGTTAACGGCTAGACGCCAACAGCGCGGCCAGCAGTGGCCAGCAAGCGAGACGGATCAAGAATGGTGACGCAGATGTTCGATTGCAGCATCCACCTCACCCGGCCCCCACTTTTCCGCCCCCTATCCCCTCCACACTCGCCGGCTGCAACAGATCCTGTGACCATAGCCTGGTGAAGGGGGCAACCGCTACAGTAGTATAAATACAGAGACAACTGCAGTACCACGGCACTTCGTCTGAAGTGTTGGAATCTCGAAACATTGTGATATGTCTACACCGTCACCTGCCTGGAATCCCGAGAGTCAGTTAAATCAGTTACATTGGAGATACTTTTCGAAACATCTTTCAGTGTGCGTATAAAGGGCACTGAATGCAACCTGCTGAAGAATGCGATTGTGCCGTTAAGTCACAACAACAGAAAGAGCCAGTTTTTGTCACTGTAAAACTGCAACAACCTCTTAACCAATTACCTGATTAATAGTACTACCGTTGGTACTACTGTTTCTAGGACTAAAATCGGTACACTTATCTTCGCATTCCGTCATTGGGGTCACTGTTTCCTTGTTGAAACATATCTAAAGTACAGAAGACTGTTTCTCCTCGCGATCCGACCTGCAGACTGGCTTTTTGTAGAATCGCCATACGACTGACACACACCAGCAGGAAACAACAACTAGAGATATGCTTGAAAAAAAAAACGCTATCAAAATTTATCTATTGTTGGCTATCCCCTCATCCGCAATTCTTGCAATCTCTGTTCCGTTTTCAGGTAATGTATTACAATTGCTTCAAGTTAAGTTTTCACTTCAGTTGTTCTAGTGACTCCTACGTTGTTATTCCAGGTGAGTTCTCGATTATGTTTGGTGCAGAAACACGGCTATGACGAAGTGGACTTAGCTGTCACTCTGTAGCATGATATCTTGGCGGAATAGTTTGCGTATCACTGACAGAACATTGACTGCAGTGGTCATCAGAATATACGCTTTGAGAACCATTCTCACACGATCAGAAAGTCCGGAAATTGAGCCTTCACTGTCAGAAGAATCTACAATCTGCTGTATCTCGGCTACAGTTTGAAATAGGATCCCTGTGAGTATTTACGAACTAAATTACAATACTACATTAATCGAGCAACCCACGAAGCACTCTGCCAGGAGGATTTCACGTCAACAATAATACAGAGCAAGTAAGTTTTTAACAAGAACTGCATTATTGTACGACATCGTCTGCCACATTTAAATCTAACACGTCAATAGAATCCACAGAAGATACGAAAGTGAGACGATAAAGCGAAAAAAATAAAAAATCTCGTTTTGCCTCATTCTGACCTAAACAGAGACGTACGCAACTATTTGTATTTGGGGCAAAACTACTTTAACAATCAAAATATTTTTGAACCGCGAACATCTCTTACAATAATAGACAAAGTTCACAACGATATAACAGTGTATGACTAATACGGTAGTAAAAGACTACTGTTTCGGATCATACAGACCTCAACACAACAGTAAGGTACGGTACAGATTGCCTCCGAGTTACTGGAGACGAACAAACGCCTGTAATAATACAAGCGAATCTGTATAACGTCGCGGCTAACATGCAGAGTCAACTTAACTGTTATTACTGTTAGCATCACATTCACTGCTACATCTCTTATTCTGCCTAACAGTAGCACAAAAACTGTATCTCAGTTGAACTCTAAATAGGCCAAGAATTGCACAAATGTTGGGCATCGTTCTCTGCCAGTTTAAACCATTTTATTTGCAGTAGTCGGATTTCGTCCACCAAAGGTTGTTACACTTTCGTAGGAGTTGCACCGTCGTATTACGATTTAGCAGCGCATCTCTGAATTCTTTCGACGCTTGTTGTTATGTCTACTTGACAAGGACTCCAAACGTTGAAACAGTATTCTACAACTGGTCGTTGCAGCGTTTGGTATGCAATTCCCTTTACAGGCCCGTTCCAACAAATAGCTAGGACTGTTGCTTGATCCACAGCTTTTCATTGGGGACACGACCTCTTTCGGAACAGTTACAGTTCCGTCATCTGGTGTGAACTGTAATAGCACAAATATTTTGTTACACGCGAAAGGGAGGAAATCCTCAAGTCTGAAATATCATGTAAGGAACTATGCTGCTAAAATTACAAAATTAAAACGAATAGAAAGGGAGAGAATAGGACGTCACTTTAGGCGCATAGTTTCGTATCTGATATTTCAGACTTGAGGATCTCCTCCATTTTGAGTGTAACAGAATATTTTTACTACTGCAGTTTACACCAGATGATGGACCTGCAACTGTTACGGGACCAGTCTTATACCCGATAAAAGATTGTGAATTAAGCAACTGTCCTGCGGTTTTCTTTATTTTTCAAAATGGACCTGTACGGTTGCCACTGCCCCATAAAAATTCTTTGTCAATTCGCTAGATTTCATATCGCTTGTTAGTGACGCTGGTATTCTAAAGGGCTTGTCGATTCAACCTCTCGCTTCTGTCATTGTCTGTCCGTTTCAGTTCCATGTAATTGCCACATTCTATCCTCTTCTTGGTGCATTCCAAATACTTCATCGTATACCGTCTTCTTCCTTTCTTTGCCAGAACTTCCTTTCCCAGCTTCTTAGTATTGCACATAAATATTTCAAAATGAAATGCACAACATTTTCACCACTATTCGCTTCTTTCTCTTTGTAGGTATTCATGGGCGTCTGCACAAATTTATCCTGGAGGGGAGAGAAAGAACCGGGGGGGGGGGGGGAGGGGGGGGGAATGCTCTATAACTGTCGTGGAATGGTAAGCTGTACAGTAATTGCTAAAGCTATAATACTGTCTCATTGTGATTACCCACGTAATGGTGCAACTGGCTAAAAGAGATATGTAGTGGAATCACGGGAAATCACTTCTGGAAGTGTATGAGAATTCTGCAATAAAAAGTATGAGAATTCTGTAATAATTAAGGAGTCCTAACTGAATAACCCTGGTTGAGAGGGGGGGGGGGGGGGCGACAACTGTGCCCTAAAACCCACCCCACCTCCCTCTTACGGACACCTATGTAGGAATTATGTTGGATTCATCCACAGTTAACGATAGCTGCCGAATGGAAATTTTGTTCAGATTTTCTTGAATTGTCTTACGATATCTCATAGCAAACGAGTATCTCAACCAAAATTATTCCTCTGAGAAAAATTTGCCACATCAAAAAAAATAATTATTTTCCTACAGTTCTCCAAGGAAGAGAATGTTTAGCATACCACAAATGTCATGATGTAAAAACGATGATTGCGACGCTGATTACAATGCAGCCTACAGCAGCAAAAACGATCATCACCATACTCAAGCTGCAAATTCGTATCAGCAACGTAACACCACATTTTTACTTCACAACAAAATATTGTAATCAGTGCAAACAACTTGTATGTGTAATTAGTAATGAATGTTGCTATATTTCAGTAGGTAACACGAAATA
The DNA here is from genome assembly GCF_023864275.1 of Schistocerca cancellata. Lineage (NCBI taxonomy): Eukaryota > Metazoa > Arthropoda > Insecta > Orthoptera > Acrididae > Schistocerca > Schistocerca cancellata. The sequence goes on from NC_064626.1 coordinate 1,035,296,614, forward strand.
TATCATTATTTATGGTAACACTATCATCAAGATAACAATTACTCCAACTGCTCACCTGTCCACTATTAATTCGCGGCAAATTTAAGATAAAACACTGTATTTCTGTCGGTTTTTATCATTTACAGTTGCAATCTAATCTGCGATTTTGATCTTCAGTAGTTACAGTAGTGTCGGAGAAGAGAACAAATTACATTTCAATCTCACGTTATTCACTAACAGGGTACGCTGTACATAGACAAAAGGGGTTTCTTCCTCAAGCTATCGACAGAAAATTTCACTGTTTTCACCGTTGCTGCAACGGATTCTTTCTGTGAAGATCAATTTTCCTCAACATCTCCTATTTCCATAATTCTTCAGAGTTATATGCTGTCTCTATTACACAGAATCCGAAAACTTCTACGTTGAACCTAAACATATTTAGATGCAGATCAGTATATAGGGGTACTGCGTGATATCCAACGAAAAATTAGATACTGTAAAAACGGAATGAATTACATACATTCGAAGATGCGGTATTTCTTTTGTAATGCTCGCTCATTCAAATCCATAGAGATAATATATTCTTTAATTGATTAGCGCTTCTGAAGCAGCGATACAAACAATCGTAGGTGGTGCAATCGCTGCATTTAATTGTTAATTGCTCTTGCACCACATAGAAACGAACTACCAGCTACAGCGCACAGTTAACTTGTTTCGAGTCTTCTTGCGTTAACGAATAGTCAGTTTCAATCACATTCCACTGCACTCTTTGGGAAGATTTAAAAGGACCTACGTCAGTGCGTAATTATCTGTTGTCGCGGAAACTGTTTAATCAGTGCGAGCTACTAGAGATGTACTTCAGAAAAACACTGCATTCAAATTGTATCGCTACGAAACAGCATAATCTAGAATGTGTACGTTTTGGACGAGTAGAAATTTTGTTACGTTTTGCTTTATGCCGCTATACAATAACCGCACGATGCACGTAGAAGTAAGAAAACTGTATAATTTGAAAACAATTTTGAATTCGAAGCATAGTAGAACATTTTGTTAAGTATTAAAAATAATGATGAGAAAACAAACTGTGAGATTTAGAAATGCACCTAATTTTAGATGTTCTTCATATCTGAGATAGAAAAATTGGAACAAGTACTTGTTTTGGTATTACTGTTTAAGCTGCTTCACGCAGTAAGGTAAGACAAAGATTTCTCTCGATTTTTACATCCGGTCTAGCTTCTGCCTTCAAATATTTCAGGCAGTTGAATTGTTTTATATTACTCAAGCAACCTAACCGTTTCAGACTCAACGGCTTATCCATGTCCATCGCATTTCTAAAACCCGTTATTTCCAAACTGATTGATTTCTACTTTTTGAGTGGTAATGGTACAGCTTATGTACAACAGACAAAATGTACAGTTTATTTCGTAAACATGGCACGTCTTTTACATATTACACGCAACACTTAATAAATGTCTCTGACTGTAGGATATGATCTTCAACTTCAAGTGAACCAGCAGCTGAATATACGTACAGTAACTGAAATCCAGCTCAATATGAACATTTGTGGCACAGACTGTAAAATTTGAAAACTGATAGAACAACTAGTCTCTCAACGACGCTGTATTGATGTTTTTGAAGCCACGACCCTGTACTATTAAATAATCGAAAGCTATATTTCGTTGGGCCCAATTTGGCTCAATTTGTTATAAAGCACCTTCAGAGGTCTGAAATATACATTTGAATGCAGCACGTTTCTGTTAAACTTTCTTAAGTAACTTCAGTTTATAGATAGTTGTGGAATTCTCTGTCATTAAATATAATACTTATTACTTACATATTGTGTTGTTCCTGTAGTAGGTGAAATTGGTGTCCTTTGCGCACTAAATATAATGTTAAGCTCGACACAAGTACTGAATCTTTTGCCGCGTTGTCTTTTGTTTTTATACTGCTGTCAACTGTTAAGAGTCTTTGGTGATACAGAGTGAGAAAATTTATGGAGTAAACGTTCACATGCGCAAAAGAGAATTTTTGTAGCCGGTATACATTGCGTCCGGTGTCACGTGACAAGGGTTGGTGTAAATTTCGACCGTAAGCGCCATGCAGATAGTGAGTGTAATGACACCGCTAGTACAGACAGATCCCGTTGAAAATGAATTTTACACAATTGATTCACAGACATCTTAACAACTGACATTCAATATTTGGAATTAACATGGCTTAATGCTGTGAAGAAAGAGACGCGAGGCTGTCTCACTTGTTTGCATCTAGCGTCACAGCTAAAATTTCGGTCTTTTGTCGTACGGGATAGCCAGTGCTCCTTTTTTAGATATTGTGCTGCACGTTATCGTACTGTCGAGACCCTGCCTCAATAAATTATGCTACTACGCCTCCTAGTACGCCAAAGCAAGAATATGTCGAATAATTTCGAATTTGTAGCTATGCTACGCGGACAATTGTCGATCTGTCATACTTCAATATATTTTTAGAAACGATATTCTTCCACTTTTGCTATCCGGTACAATACCTCCATCGTTCCTTATATATAAAATATTAATCGCACACAATCATTCTCAAAGGCATAGTTAGTACAAGCGCAATTTCATGTTCTAACTACCTTAAAATAATCACAACGGCTACATCAGCGTAATTCGGTGGTAATGATTCACACTGTCATGTATAAATCGTATCTGCAAGCGAAAACTGTTTGCAGTGTGACACATTCAACGGAATGACTGGCATCATGTTACCGAATTTATATAGTACATATCTCGTATATATACTGCCATGCTGCCACATAAATTAGCACTACGGAATTAATTTTTTGTTATGCTGTATCTCGATATTTTTCTCCGCATAAAGCGCTCCTTACTAGGATAATAACGGTAACGTGGCATTTACCTATGGAAAGAACTTTTATTCCTTTCAAGTAGTTCGAGATGCCTCCGTAGCAGCTACAATTATTCACCAATATTGTTATTAATAAATATTTGTATAACAACATGGAAAATGCACGTAATACACTGAAGAGACAAAGAAACTGGTATACCTGCCTAAAATGGTGTAGTGCCGCGGCGAGCGTGCAGAAGGGCCGCAACATGACGTGGCATGGACTCGACTAATGTCTGAAGTAGTTCTGGAGGGAAATGACACCATGAATCCTACAGGGCTGTCCATAAATCCGTAAGAGTACGACGTGGTGGAGATCTCTTCTGAACAGCACGTTGCAAGGCATCCGAGATATGCTAAGTAATGTTCATGTGTGGAGAGTTTGTGCCCAGCGGAAGTGTTTAAACTCAGAAGAGTGTTCCTGGAGCCACTCTGTAGCAATTATAGACGTTTGGGGTGTCTCATTATCCTGCTGGAATTGCCAAAGTCCATCGGTATGCACAATGGACATGAATGGATGCAGGGGATCAGACAGGATGCTTACGTACGTGTTACCTGTCAAGGTCATATCTAGACATATCAGGGGTCCCATATAATTCCAACTGCACACTCCCCACACCATTACAGAGCCACCACCAGCTTCAACAGTCCCCTGCTGACATGCAGGCTCCACCGATTCATTAGGTTGTCTCCATACCCGTACACGTCCATCCGCTCGGTACAATTTGAAACGGGCCTCGGCCGACTGGGCAACATGTTTCTAGTCATCAACAGTCCAATGTCGGTGTTGACGGGGCCAGGAGAGGCCTAAAGTTTTGTGTCGTGCATTCTTCAAGGGTACACGAGTGGACCTTCGGATGATGTTTCGGTGAATGGTTCGCATACTGACACTTGATGGCCCAGCATTGAAATCTGCAGCAATTTGCGGAAGGGTTGCACTATTGTCACACTGAACGATTCTATTCAGTCGTCGTTGGTCTCGTTCTTGCACAAGCTTTTTCCTGTCGCAGCGATGTCGGAAATTTGATGTTTTACCAGATTCCTGATATTCCAGAGCACTCGTGAAATGGTCGTACCGGAAAATCCCCACTTCATCGCTACCGCGGAGATGCTGTGTATCATGGTTCGTGCGACTACTACAACACCACGTTCAAACGCACTTAAATCTTGATAACCTGTCATTGTAGCAGCAGTAATCGATCTAACAGCAGCATCAGACACTTGTTTTATGTAGGCGTTGCCGACCGCAGCGCCGTATTCTGCCTGTTTATGTACCTCGTATTTGGATACGCATGCCTATACCAGTTTCTTTGGCCCTTCAGTGTATTTCAGTTGCGGTCTCAGTGCAGAATGAAAACCTAATGCGTTACACGAAAGTCACGCAAGAGCCCAAGTGTGATGCTGGGGACATGAGCAGTATAATACTCTTCAGGAAGTCAGTAAACTGGGCATTTTGCTCTCTCGTACTCGCTCGAGCGCACGGTGCTCGGGCGTGGCATTCACTAGTGCGACTGCTCGGAGCGGGCAGGCTGAGGTCGAAGGAGGCGGAGGGAGGGAAAGGAAAGTCAGAGACCGCTGGGCCCGGCGCGCCCTCCGCACTGCTGCTATGAGCGTTATACGAACAGTAGTGCTAGTAGTAGCAATAGCCCTCCGTGTCTGTGTTGCTTCTGACATACTCGCACCAGCTACCGGAACTACAGGCAGATCAACTTGGTAACCGTGTGTAACGTGCGCGTGGGGCACACAATACTCATTAAAGCCTGTACTATGGTAAGTGAGCGGGGTTCACCTTACGACACAGGATTTTCGTATAGATATTGACCGCGTGTACCTGAATGGTGGCAAATCAGACTTACACCCACTCTGTAATAACAATGATCCGTCAAGCGAGTTCGAAATGCAATTGCACGTCAGGATGGACCAAAAGCAACACTGAAGATGCCACCAATGTAATAATAATACGGTCGCCAGCCTAATTAGGCATTAACTGGGTTTCTTCCCTGTACAAATTCGTGTATATTCATGCAAAATAACAAGTAGTAACACTGCATAATATAGTAGAATTTTAGGACCAGAAAATCTATTGAACTGATAGTCTCACGTTCTGTACTGATGTGGAAAACCATGAATATATAACACCACACTATAATTTATACTACAAAGCTTCGTACTGTCTATTGATCTGATTAAAATCGGGCATAGGTTACCCTAGAAATAGCACTTTAGAGCCACACACAAAATGTCAATTTTGATAAAGATAAAACACTGATAAATTTTAACTTTTATATTGACTTTAACTTTTGCTGGTCAAACCAATTTAGAACACTTCAGAATTCCAATGAATAAAAAGGGGGGGGCGACTCTGAAACTGTATAAAAAATTGATTACTGAAATTATCACGCGTTCAAGATTTCCAGTATATGAGTTACTACTCTTCTTATCTTATTTACTTCTCATTTAAATATCTTTATATCTGTCTCGAAATAATTAAACTTCATTACTATATCAATATTAAAGTTATCTTTCAACTTCGTTAGACTTTCGTTATTCATTTACTGGTTCATTAACAAAACAGTTCTTTAAACACCATTCTAACATAACTAGGTCTGCAAGTAATTATTATTAACACAAAATTAAATTTTTCATTTCGGGACACTCGGATTGCACAACATTTGGAAAGGACCCTGTGTAGGTTAGTTGTGAGGATAATTAAATTAGGGGAAAGTTCTGGTAAAATTTAGGTTATTATTGAACAGTTCACTCTATGGTCCATACGAATACAGTACTAAAAGTTTCAACCTGCTTGTATCGATGCGGCGGTTGGCAGGCGGCGAGATGGCGAGGCACAGAGCACACATACAACCTCAGCTATGGCTCTTGACGTATCGGCACTTTAATTCTTCTTAGCGTCGCAATAAATGGTTCAAATGGCTCTGAGCACTATGGGACTCAACATCTTAGGTCATAAGTCCCCTAGAACTTAGAACGACTTAAACCTAACTAACCTAAGGACATCACACACACCCATGCCCGAGGCAGGATTCGAACCTGCGACCGTAGCAGTCCCGCGGTTCCGGACTGCAGCGCCAGAACCGCACGGCCACCGCGGCCGGCTTAGCGTCGCAATACTTTTCCATTTAGTGCCTATGGAATATTGCCATGCTGTGTGGCCGTTGGAACAGCATACCCGAGGCTCAGTGAAACTACGTCTTCCAGGAGAGCCTCCTCGCTCCAGAAGGTGTTGCTCAGACCAATGCCAAACTCCAACCACAACCGCTGAGCCCGTTGTGCCGTGCAGCGCCCGTGCGCATTTTCCCGCGCTCGCCTGCCATCCACCTTTTACCGCTCCCTTACAGACAGGGTATTCACCCGAGGTTTTTCATTCTACATGTCCTAAGACATTGCCTAAGTATGGACCAGACGCATAGTTACAATTTTAAACATCTTACAACAGTTTCAACATTTGTTACATTTCAATTCTATTACAACATTGCTTGACATTTGACATAAACATTAATATTCACATTGAAACTTGTTTACAGTTTTCTTAACACAATGACATGAAACAAAAAAGAAATGAAATCATGACATCAATTACACTAATTTATCGAAAAATCAGATGGAAAAGAAATTTACTTATATGTACAATAGTACAGCGTCGTTGTTGTTACAAGTGTAGAAGAATATTCGTGGATACCGTTAACGTCGATATGCAGGAGGATTTTAGAACATATATTGTGTTCGAGCATTATCAATTACCTCGAAGAAAACGGTCTATTGACACACAGTCAACATGTGTCAAACGTCGTTCCTGTGAAACACAACTAGCTATTGACAAGGGATTTCAGATCGATTCCGTATTTCTGGATTTCCGAAAGGCCTTTGATACGGTACCACACAAGCGGCTTGTACTGAAATTGCGTGCTTATGGAATATCGTCTCAGTTATGTGACTGGATTTGTGATTTCCTGTCAGAGAGGTCTCATTTCGTAGTGATTGACGAAAAGTCATCGAGTAAAATAGAAGTGATTTCTGGCATTCCTCAAGGTAGTGTTATAGGCCCTTTGCTGTTCCTTATGTATATAAACGATTTGGGAGACAATCTGAGCAGCCGTCTTCGGTTGTTTGCAGATGACGCTGTCGTTTATCGACTAATAAAGATCAAAACTAACTGCCAAACGGTTTGCCGCGTGGTATTAGCCGAGCGGGCTGAGGGGCTACAGTCATGGACTGTGCGGCTGGTCCCGGCGGAGGTTCGAGTCCTCCTTCGGGCATGGGTGTGTGTGTTCGTCCTTAGGATAATTTAGATTAAGTAGTGTGTAAACTTAGGGACTGATGGCCATAGCGGTTAAGTCCCATAAGATTTCACACACATTTGAACATTTTTTTTTTTTTTTTTTTTTTGCAACACGGTTTAGAAGAAATATCGGAATGGTTCGAAAGGTGGCAGGTGACGTTAAATAACGAAAAGTGTGAGGTCATCCACATGAGTGGGAAAAGGAACTCAAAATTCAGTTACACGATAAATCAGTCTAATCTAAAGGCCGTAAATGCGGCTAAATATCTAGGTATTACAATTAAGAAAAACTGAAATTGGAAGGAACACACAGAAAATGTTGTGGGGAAGGCAAACCAAAGACTCCGTTTTATCGGCAGAACACTTAGAAAATGTAATAGATCTACTAAGGACTCTGCCTACACTACGCTTGTTCGTCCTCTTTTAGAATACTGCTGTGCGGTGTGTGAACCTTACCAGATACAGCTGACGGAGTACATCGAAAAAGTTCAAAGAAGAGCAGCACGTTTTGTATTATCGCGAAATATGAGAGAGAGTGTCACAGAAATGATACAGGATTTGGGTTGGACATCATTAAAAGAAAGGCGACGGAATCTTCTCACGAAATTCCAATCACCAACTTCCTCCTCCGAATGCGAAAATATTTTGTTGACACCGACCTACATAGGGACAAACGATGACCACGATCAAATAAGGGAAATCAGAGCTCGTACGGAAAGATATAGGTGTTCGTTCTTTCCGCGCGCTATACGAGATTGGAATAATAGATCATTGTGAAGGTGGTTCGATGAACCCTCTGCCAGGCACTTAAATATGATTTGCAGAGTATCCATGTAGATGTAGATGTAGACGTAGATGCTAATGTATAATAGTGACAGCAATATGATACATAAGAGTAAATTGCTTTCTTTATACCACAGAGCAAATACTGAAACAGTTTAAAGTTTCACAGGAAAATTAAGTAACAACCAATTTTGTAATGGCAGTCTGTCTAGGAGTGAAAAAAACAGACTGTTTTTAGTTCCACAGGAAAACTAAGTAACAACCAATTTTGTACTGGCGGCCTGTCTAGGAGTGAAAAATCAGACTGTTATTATTTGTAACGCCGTCTGCATTCTTGATTCAAATGTACTTAAGTGAGTTTTACCACGAAAGAAATAAGGAATCGAAGAGGAGTAAAACTGTCTTAGGATTATTCTCTGTTACAATGAATTGTCAGAACATCATCTAACGCGTTTTGGATCAAGTCTGCTTCGTCAGTCCGAAATAAAGATCCCTATCGACTGTAATATCTTTCGCTAGCCGCATTTAAGCCAGGAATACAAAAATTTCTCCTTGCTCAGTTAGATATCTTTCGAAATATATTACGATTACGCTTCCACCTCGTAAGTAGATCTTCGACGCCACCAGTATCCATTGGGATTAAACACGATTCAACCACATTGATGTGTGATGTGGGCAATAGTCAGTTCAAAAATGTGGCTCTAAGCACTATGGGACTTAACATCTGAGGTCATCAGTCCCCTGCACCTATAACTACTTCAACCTAACTCACCTAAGAACATCACACACATCCATGCCCGAGGCAGGATTCGCCACCGTAGCAGCACTGCGGTTCCGGACTGAACCGCCTAGAACCGCTCGGTCACAACGGCTGGCATAGTCGATTCACTCCGAAAACAGAGACTATAATTTTCTTTGCCATTTGAGCCCGACAGACATAAAATAAATACGAGGGCGATTCAGAAAGTAGGGAACGTTTCCGTCTGACGCCTTTAGGCGCGCGACGATCGCGTATATTTTGGTATGTGCGTGCTCGGCAGCTCAGTGGGAACGTCTCTGCGCGTCTGGTTTTTCCGATATTCGAATTTGAAATGTGCGCTGCAATCGAAAATCCCGCCAGTTGTGAGGTGTGGTCTGTGATACAGTTTTTGTTGGCAAAAAACCTACAACCTATAGAAATTTATCGTGAACTGTGCGAAGTGTACGGAAACAACGCAATGAGTGAATGTTCCGTTTATTCGGTTTAAAAAAAGCCGAACCAAAGTTCATGTTGAAGAGAAGAGTGGGCGCCCGAGCATTGTGACTGACGATCTTGTCGCTTAAGTTGATGAAACGATTCGTGAAAACCGTCGCTTCGTAGTATCGGAGCTTTCGCTTTCTTTTCCACAACTTTCACGGACTTTGTTGTTCGAAATTGTCACTCAAAAGCTAGGCTACCACAGATTTTGTGCACGATGAAGTCTCAGGCGGCAGAATTTTACGACGAAGGTCTTTCAAAGCTTGTCAACCGCTCAATGTGTTTGGTGACTATGTGGTAAACTAGTATGTCAGTCGCTCTTTCAGATGTATATGATAGAATGTCTTTCTTGTACACAGTTTTTTTTAATGTTAAAACGTTCCCTACTTTCTAAATAGCCCTCATATTTACATTTATCACAAAAACAGGGTAATATATTAGTGTCACGTTATAATTTTGTTGTAGCGTAGCTGGAACTGATATATCATCATTTATTTGACGCACAATATTTAACTACTCATCTCTGTCAGAAACAGAATAATCTAAAGTGCGGCAACAGAAATGCTGCTATTCTATGCAACTTCCGAATGCCAACTTTCATCTCTATGAGCCGGAGACAGCGCTCTTTCAGCGCTTGTAGTATTTACAGTTCGTAGACGATAATACGGCAGTTGAATTCACTGGCACAAGTACGAGCTACATTGAAAATGTTTTCCAGCTACGTACGGCGTTCACTTGCTGACTTGCTGGACATGCAGCGCATATGTCAAACAAGAAACTGTATCTCTGTATCTTCAGGCTATGAGTTTCAATGACTTTTCAGTTTATGCACCCGTAACAAAACAAACTGAATTGTGCGATACTTCTCGAATTCCAGCAGTTATGTTGCTCTAAAACTGTCTCCAGTTTTCTTGCAAATGTTGTCGTCGTAACCAGTAAATTTTTTAGAGACAACTATCTCTCCAAGTAATTCATTCATTTTATCGTGCTGTCTAACTACAAACTGCAGCATTCTAAACAAGCTGTTCACCTGTCCGTTTCTTGCTTCAAGCTTACCTGTACTTAATTCATGTCACCAGTTTTCTTCATGATACAGACAGTAGCTTTGCAGCACAAATCGTGGAACAAACCAATGTGTCTTTAATTTTCAAATAATCGTCATCGAAAGCGTGTTTCAAGATTGTGTTCACAATTTCAGTAATGCTGAAAGAATTGCAATGCCTTGCACATATTTGCGCTTCGGTCAGTGACAAATTAAATCTTTACTCCTCAGTTAAATTTTTTCTTGTCAGAAAAGTGAGCGATCACCAATACTATATATGGCTGTACCTACTCTTGATAAACAAAGCGTGCAGAAATAGGTAGATAACACCTTTTCGGAAATGTTCCGGTTCACAAACCCACTGTACATTCACACGTATTCACGCCTACAGCCTACACAATATTGGCAATTGTACTCGCCTGCTTTTCGATGCCTTGTCTTTTAATACTTCGTGCTACTGTCGTAGGATGAGGGAGGCAAAATTATGGAGATGCCCACATGTTCCAATTTTGTACCAATATTTACAAGCTCCAGACAAAAAGAGCGAAACTCTCCACCTAATTTTAATGTAAATGAACGAAGATCGCAGGTACAAATTTTTAAGCACTTTTTACTTACCGTAGCATTAACTGAGATTGGGAATGCTTAGAAGTCACACTTTGTTCTGTTCTGCAAACATGTGCTTTCAGATATGTGTTGGTCGACCTGTAAGACAGGAGAGTGCAGCAGGTATGGTTTCCATCCTTATCAGTCACTCGTGTCTTTCACACTCAGGATACATTCTTTCTAACCAAGTTCCGGTTTCACACACTCCTTCGTCTCACGTTCAAATGACATGGTTCTGCAGCGGGCGACTGAGCGGCTATCGGGCATTTAGACTGTCGGGCAATTCAAGAGTGGTACTCACGAACGAGCGTGAAGGTAGTCCAGAGCCTCTGCACTCCGCGTTCAGCGCGGCTGTATTGACATCTGCCGGACCAACGCGGAACTACATGCGCCGAGCATTTCGAGCGAGCATAGGCGCTAGATGCTGACCTCTAATGTGCTTTTCATAGACATTGCGGCGAGCTGTACTTCACGCAGTACGTCGCAGCTGGAGCGTTGGTGCCTCGCGTGCTGTGGGTCGCCCCATCACCCACAATTATTCTTCATTTAATATTTACCAGTTCCGGAACTTCTTAAAATTTCTTATGCTTGTAATTTTCAATATTCTAGAAAATTCTATGTTTATATAAAGAGATTATCCATTCAGGAGATTAGATGTGTTCCGGATGAGCGTTGGTGTTCGTAGTAAACGTGCTTTCAGTGCTACCTGTTATATTTCATTGGTTAGGATGCGACAACATTCCTACTCTATGGAAGACTTTTCATGCAGCTACTGGTAGCGCAACCGACCACCTTTGTGTGTGTGTGTGTGTGTGTGTGAAATTTCTTGGCTTCTGTCTGTACGTTATACCTAGTGTGTTTCGCTATTTGTTTGAAAGTCTGCAGCTCCTTCTTGTAATTAATCTTCTTTGACTGAATTCCTATTTACTCTACTACAGTTACAATATTACAACCAGTTTAGTTTTCTGGCTATGCTAGAAGATTTTCTTTTTTTCATTTTTCTTTCTTATTGTATATTCATAATCTATGTCTTCCACATCTTTTTTCTGTGTATTAAAACAAGGAGTTCCATAACTGCATAAACTCAAAATTATAACACCAAAACCCATCACTGTAACGAGCTGTAATTGTGTGCACATTTCAATACTCTGAAGCTGCTTCACCATAAATTGAGAATTAATGCACACAGTAAAATACAAATTATATTTATCAAACTGTTCACAGACTTAAATCCAGAATTACCAATGTTGTGTTGCTAGTTTCTTATTATCGATCGACCAACGATGTTAAAAACAATAGGAACCTTGTTTTACATTAGAGAGCTAACCCGTTTACGTCTACATCAGTAGTCTGGAACAAGAAAAATAGCTCGAAGTGATTGCTTCTAAAGTACCTTGTAAAATCTGTGTGCAAAAAATTCCGCGTGGTGTTAGATATACTTCATTGTAACGACAGCCATTCGATAATAATAGTGACCTCTAACTGAAGATCAAGCTACATATTTAACGATTTTATAAATTTTTGTCGATTAGAATTGCGGTTTTTATTGATACAGCCACGAGTGAAAGTTGTGTAAACAGTATTTATGCAACACTCGGCAATTTGATGTTGAGCCATCGAGATCGGCTGCGGTGGCGTGTTAGACGTTAATGAACAATCATTTCCTAATTTTTTCAATAGTCAGGAGCTTGGCGCATATTTGAAAAAAAAATGGTATGGATGCAAAGGGAATGTAAGAAATCCATCTGAAGCAAACTTGTTGACGATGAAATGGACCATCAGCCTGTGTTATTGCAATGGCCTTCTGTAGATGATTACTAGCTTATGGATTCGGATAAAGCCCGACATTTATTTTTATAAGAATAGTTATGTGCGTCCACTTAACGTTTCGGAGAAACGCTTACATCCTTCTCCACAAAAAGAATCTGATTTTTAAACTCTGATTTATAGCTATGGAAATGGATGTTCTAGTCTGATCCTGTCTAAATGCTAGCATTACGGAAGTAAATATCAAAACCCAGTGTGGGATGTAAATGGTGCGAAAGACTGTAGTTTCAATGGAACAGTTATTAATTATGGAAGGGAGTGCCCTACACAGCATCAGTGTACTTAAATAGCTCTGACAGACATTTGGAGAATAACTTACACAGACCTCATTTCACTGCACTGCACTATTACTGCTTTTTTTTCGTAAGCAAATTATGTTTGGAAATTTGGATGGAGTCTATATGCATGTATATGAAATGGAAGACTGTAGTTTTATTGGAACATTTCTTGTTGGTGGGAGAAATTACAACACACGATAAGTGTCATGTAAAATTTTTGTATATGAGTTTTTGGTATCTGAATCGATTGTGAGCGAGCAGCGATGTTGTAAGCTGTATCGAAGACATGAAGTATCTTTGACCTGCGCGAGGGCGCAGTGGAGCAGACTCCGTTTAGCTTTGAGGGAGACAGAGAGTCGAAGTTCATCTGTGTTAGAGTTAGGCTGATATATTAAGCAGTGTTAGTAACGAAGCTGTGGAAACAATATGATTAAAATTTAAATTCTCAGTTTATCATTTTGTTCAATCGACATGATTATGACACTGATTTCTGAAGGAAGAAATCTAATGGAATGTCAGGTAAATACAATAATGACGTTACTTTTATTTCACTATTGCTGCGCCATCGAACTAACTTGTATTGTAGTGAAAGTTGTTAGATTTGAGAGATAGGAAAGTGTGTAGTTTGGATGTTGAGAATTTCATTAAATTTAAAATCTGCCTTGAGCTCTTTTTCTCAATATACAAAAAAAAAGAAAAAAACAATAGTGTTGTCAGTTTCGCGCATATTCCATTTTCTGGCCAACGTTTTTCTTACAATTCTTTTTAATGGATTGTCCAACCAAGTATGTTCGATTATCAGTTCGATTTGTAATCAACACAGAACCCATTGCACCTCTCGAGTTGTCTCTGTGTAGATACAGTAATTTGCAGCTTTAGCATAGCGGCGAGCAAGACAGAGCAGTACTGCAACGCGTTATCCAGATTTGCGCAGGATAGAGGTAAAGAGAAATGATTATGATTCTTTTATTTATTCAATCAGGGCCAACTTACGTTAACCAGAGACAGATTTTGTGATCAAATTTTGCAAAGCCAATGGGTCCATGTTTCATGTCCAAGTTAATTATTCAGGCAGTTTACATTGTTCAAAATTCTCGCAGTCAGATTGCTAACTTGTACAGTATGAAATACTTCCATTTTCTTTTTGACATCAGTGTAATTAAGTATTTCTAACAATTATTTGCAGAGTAAGTTACACACTTTTTATTGCATTGTACCGAAGGCGTCATGGCGTCATGGATGCTAAATTGAGAACCATGCAGGCTGCTACCAAGAGGGTGATGTCATGAAGAATTCTGGTCCTTCTGTTCAGTGGGTTACTTTGTTGGATGTTAGACAAGAGAAAAGTGTTAGAAATTCATAGCAGAGACTCCGTTCTTGATGAGTAGTAAGCCTGGACGCTACGGGCGATTAAGGCAGATAGTGAGCAGGAACGTGCTCGACATCTTAGATGTCCTATGTACAATGCAGAACATTTATAATTTATGAGAGGATCATTTAAAATGCAGTGTCAGCCTAGACAATAGATCATGTTTTGTTTACAGGTAGAATGGATGGAGTTTAATGTTCTCTTTGAATCAGTATCAAATTCCCATCACAGCAAGATATGCCTACAATGAAAATCGATATTAGTTAAAAAAAGCTATATTTTCATCCATCAAAAGAGCGTGTGGCTCGCAATAATACAACTCGTTGCGAATCCTACTGTTAGTTGGGAACTTATAGCAACCTGAATTCGTCATGAGGCCCACTATTTGACTCTATTGAATTTAGTACTATAAACGTTAGTATGGTACTATACCAAATGAGCCAAAGTGACCCAGAGATCTGTATCAACAATTATAGTTCATTTTCCTGTACAAACACCAGTACAGTTCGTAAAAAATGAGAGGTGCAATATGCGGTTTCTGGTGTATGTTGTGTGAAAGACTTTGATGCTATATTGTTCCATTATATTGTCCATGGACGGTAAACCTGTATACAACATATTGGGTAGAATATCATATATAACTGCTAGTCAATCCCTTTTTCTATTCCGCTTGCATATGAAGCAGTTGCAGAAGGAACATATGCCTCTAACATGTAATTCTAAGCGTTCAGTTGTGTTGAATCTGTGAGACTTGAACTTTGCAATATAGGTCACTACGAGGGGACTATCTATGGTGGATATATGTTAGTTGCTCTTCGATTGTTTTGCTATACGAACTATTGTAGTACATTTTTCCGTACAGTGTCAATACTCCAGAACTTGTATTCTGATGTCATAGAACCTATCCCAGAATCTCAATTCTGGACCGTATACCAGAAGTCTAGGCTGTTGTAGAAAACGGTCTATTGACACAAAGTCAACATGGGTTTAGAAACACAACTAGCTCTTTATTCGCATGAAGTATTGAGTGCTATTGACAAAGGATTTCAGATCGATTCCGTATTTCTGGATTTCCAGAAGGCGTTTGACACTGTACCTCACAAGCGGCTTATAGTGAAATTGCTTGCTTATGGAATATCATATCAGTTATGTGACTGGATTTGTGACTTCCTCTCAGAGTGGTCAGAATTCGTAGTAATTGACGGAAAGTCATCGAGTAAAACAGAAGTGATTTCTGGCGTTCCCCAAGGTAGTGTTATAGGCCCTATGCTGTTCCTTATCTATATAAACGATTTTGGAGACAATCTGAGCAGCCGTCTTAGGTTGTTTGCAGACGGCGCTGTTGTTTATCGACTAATAAAGTCATCATAAGAACAAAACAAATTCCAAAACGATTTAGAAAAGATATCTGAATGGTGCGAAAATTGGCAGTTGACCCTAAATAACGAAAAGTGTGAGATCATCATGAGTGCTAAAAGGAATTCGTAAAACTTCGGTTACACGAGAAATCGGTCAAATCTAAAGGCCGTAAATTCAACTAAATAACTAGGAATTACAATCACGACCAACTTAAATTGGAAGGAACACACAGAAAATGTTGTGGGGAAGGCTAACCAAAGACAGCGTTTTATTGGCAGGACACTTGGACAATGTAACAGACCTACTAAGGAGACTGCCTACAGTACGCTTGTCCGTCCTCTTTTAGAATACTGCCGCGCATTGTGGACCTTACCAGATAGGACTGACGCAGTACATCGAAAAAGTTCAAAGAAGAGCAGCAGTTTTTGTATGATCGCGAGATTTCGGAGAGAGTGTCACTGAAATGATACAGGATTTGGCCTGGACATCATTAAAAGAAAGGCATTTTTCGTTGCGACGGAATCTTCTCACGAAATTCCAATCACCAGCTTTCTCCTCCGAATGCGAAAATATTTTGTTGACACCGGCCTACATAGGGAGAAACGATCACCACGATAAAATAAGGGAAATTAGAGCTCGTACGGAAAGATATAGGTTTTCGTTCTTTCTGCGCGCTTTACGAGATTGGAATTATAGAAAATTGGGAAGGTGGTTCGATGAACCTCTGCCAGGCACTTAAATGTGATATGCAGAGTATCGATGTAGATGTATATGTAGATCTTGAACTGCACCCCTTTTTTATTCGTCTCCTATGCATTCAAACAACAATGCTGTGTGTGTGTGTGTGTGTGTGTGTGTGTGTGTGCATCATGTTATGCAATGGAGATAGTTTTTTTTGTAAATAACAACAACAAAGGCGTATGGTAACGAATGTAGCTATTCAGTTCTCTTAGGCACAAATGTACGTAAAAGAGAGGTATATTTCAGCTCCTCATGATACAATCTGGTTCTTCTGAACATTTCATATAAAAATCCACTGTTCATATTCCATAGCAGTACAATATTTTCCAATTAACTAGTTCTAGTATACACTAAATTCTGTTCGTATGTCCCTCAAACTGTCAGGAGCATCACGGTATTCCTTCCATAAATATAGCATGGATGGACTCCACACCTATTGAAGCAACAGAAGTTGACTTTGGCACTGCATGGATATATGAACTGAAGCACTGTTCTAAATCATTCGTGTGTGTGCTATAAACATGAAGACAATTCACAACATCATTGTATGCAGCTTGAAAACATGGTATCCAGTGGTTCGGTGTCTCTGATACAACAAATAGCAGCATCCCTAGTCTAAATAAGTTAGTAATAGTAGAGTGCCGCAAATAAAAGGCTAGGTCTCCTGATTTCACTCTAAGGGCAGCATCATCCTACATTGATGTGTTAGATAACTTCAGACTAGCATAGTAAATGTCTGAGGGAGAAAAAAGTGTCATCTGAGCACTGATGTACGGCTTTTCGAGACAAACCTCCCCCTATTCCGATTGATAGATGGTGTGTATGTAGGAGTCCAGTACTGACCTGCGTCAAGCTGTTTGAGACTCCCAATGCACTGCCGATGCTGCTCAGCGGTTTATCGTTGTTGAAACTGAAAACCTCCTGTGCACTTCTGTGACTTGTGGACAGGTATATCTGTGCTCTGCTGTTGGATGCCTACATCTATGAACGTTGCAGACAATAGCTGATCCTTCTCCTGCTGCAACATGCTGACCAGTTTATCCACAGGATCGCAAGTGTAGGAGGTTGTTACCGCTGCTGCAGGTACCGACAAGCTAGGCTGTTGTGCTGGAGGGCACCGCTGCTGCAGGTCCCGGTTTTGCCACTGATAAAGAATAAAAAGAATAACCGTTACATGTGATAGTAATAATAGCAACTACAGACATTGATGTAATCTTTTAAGCAGGGGGTACTTACTCTTATGCTCCTTTCTAGTCTGGTGGGAGGCCCTGGACGACCTTGGCTGCTGCCGACGTTTCATGGTTCTTCCACTGAATGCGAATTGGATCGGTGAGCTATTGTGCTCGCCTTATACCTGTGGTGTTGCCAAATCACATGGTGGGTCAAGGAAGGGTATCGGATGGTCTTGGGCTTCATTAGAGGATGGTTCACTGCAGCTCTATCTGTTTGCTTGCGGGGACAACCGTTTTTAGTTCAACGTGTTGCTGCTATCCGTGTGGTGCTCCCCATACAGTGTAGCACCTTAGAAAATATCACTTACCTGCAGCAATCGCGTATTGCACAGTGGAAGTGGCGGATTGACAAGCAATGTCAAGCAAGATCGACAGTCGACACTAGTAGAACCGTCTGACTTCCGCTTCGAACTGATGTGTCTGGAGACGCCCCACGCAATGGTGGGAAATCAGCGTCACTGTCGCTCGACATTCAGCTCGAAAGGCAGGCGTGATGGATTGGGGTGCCACTTCTTTTCATAGCAGGACCGCTTTGATTGTCATCCACGGCACCCTTACAACACAGCAGTACGTCAACGATTTTCTACGCCCAGTTTTTTTACCCTTGTCGGCAGGTCATTCTAGGCTTACATTTCAGGAAGATAATGCCCACCCTCATGCGGCTAGAGTTTCTAATGGTTGTCTTCGTGCTTGTGATGCCGTACCTTGGGCAGCAAGGTCGCTGGATCTATCCCCAGCTGAGAAAGTTTGGAGCTTTATGCACAGCGCCGGCCAGACAGCTCGGGATTTTGACGACCTAACGCGCCAATTACACAGAAGTTTTGGCACGCTATCTCTCGGGAGGACATATAACTTCACTGTCAATCAATTCCAAACCGAATAACTGCTTACATAAGGACCGGAGGTCGCCAACGCGTTATTGAGTCTCTGTTTGTGAAGCTCTTTCTCTTGATTAAATCGTCCAGTTTTTCTGAAATTATGTACATGTACATCACATATACCGATTTTCGTCCCATTCGTGTTACCGGCGACGAAACGCGACGCGCGACACTCGAAGTTACGGCTATGCACTAAGCGGATTTATGGCTCGTGTTTCTCTTCCGTATGTGATTTATGAAGTCAGTACCATCTCATTTTAAGTTAATATTGCATTAAGAATTATTTTCATTTTAAAACTAGGGGTAGACAATCGCAGATCCAGCAATAGAGGGTGGTTCATTGACAGTGACCGTGCCCAATACCTCACGAAATAAGCATCAAACGAAAAAAACTACAAAGAACGAAACTCGTCTAGCTTGAAGGGGGAAACCAGTTGGCCCGCTAGATGGCGCTGCCATAGGTGAAACGGATATCAACTGCGTTTTATTAAATAGGAACCCCCATTTTTTTACACATTCGTGTAGTACTTAAAGAAATATGAATGTTTAAGTTGGACCACTTTTTTCGCTTTGTGATAGATGGCGCTGTAATAGTCACAAACGTATAAGTACGTGGTATCACGTAACATTCCGCCAGTGCGGACGGTATTTGCTTCGTGATACATTACCCGTGTTAAAATGGACCCTTTACCAATTGCGGAAAAGGTCGATATCGTGTTGGTGTATGGTTATTGTGATCAAAATGCCCAACGGGCGTGTGCTGTGTATGCTGTTCGGTATCCTGGACGACATCGTCCAAGTGTCCGGACCGTTCAAAAAATGGTTCAAATGGCTCTGAGCACTATGGGACTTAACATCTGAGGTCATCAGTCCCCTAGAAGTTAGAACTACTTAAACCTAACTAACCTAAGGACATCACACACATCCATGCCCGAGGCAGGATTCGAACCTGCGACCGTAGCAGTCGCACGGTTCCGGACTATAGCGCCTAGAACCTCATGGCCACCGCAGCCGGCCCGGACCGTTCGCCGGATAGTTACGTTATTTAAGGAAACACGAAGTGTTCAGCCACATGTGAAACGACAACCACGACCTGCAACAAATGATTATGCCCAAGTAGGTGTTTTAGCTGCTGTCGCGGCTAATACGCACATCAGTAGCAGACAATTGCGCGAAAATCGGAAATCTCAAAAACGTCGGTGTTGAGAATGCTACATCAACATCGATTGCACTCGTACCATTTTTCTATGCATCAGGAATTGCATGGCGACGACTTTGAACGTCGTGTACAGTTCTCCCACTGGGCACAAGAGAAATTACGGGATGATGACAGATGTTTTCCACGCGTACTATTTAGCGACGAAGCGTCATTCACCGACAGCGGTAAGGTAAACCGGCATAATGTGCACTATTGGGCAACGGAAAATCCACGATGGCTGCGACAAGTGGAACATCTACATCTACATCTACATCCATACTCCGCAAGCCACCTGACGGTGTGTGGCGGAGGGTACCTTCAGTACCTCTATCGGTTCTCCCTTCTATTCCAGTCTCGTATTGTTCGTGGAAAGAAGGATTGTCTGTATGCCTCTGTGTGGGCTCTAATCTCTCTGATTTTATCCTCATGGTCTCTTCGCGAGATATACGTAGGAGGGAGCAATATACTGCTTGACTCTTCGGTGAAGGTACGTTCTCGAAACTTTGACAAAAGCCCGTACCGAGCTACTGAGCGTCTCTCCTGCAGAGTCTTCCACTGGAGTTTATCTATCATCTCCGTAACGCTTTCGCGATTACTAAATGATCCTGTAACGAAGCGCGCTGCTCTCCGTTGGATCTTCTCTATGTCTTGTATCAACCCTATCTGGTACGGATCCCACACTGCTGAGCAGTATTCAAGCAGTGGGCGAACAAGCGTACTGTAACCTACTTCTTTTGTTTTCGGATTGCATTTCCTTAGGATTCTTCCAATGAATCTCAGTCTGGCATCTGCTTTACCGACAATCAACATTATATGATCATTCCATTTTAAATCACTCCTAATGCGTACTCCCAGATAATTTATGGTATTAACTGCTTCCAGTTGCTGACCTGCTATTTTGTAGCTAAATGATAAAGGATCTATCTTTCTGTGTATTCGCAGCACATTACACTTGTCTACATTGAGATTCAGTTGCCATTCCCTGCACCATACGTCAATTCGCTGCAGATCCTCCTGCATTTCTGTACAATTTTCCATTGTTACAACCTCTCGATACACCACAGCATCATCTGCAAAAAGCCTCAGTGAACTTCCGATGTCATCCACCAGGTCATTTATGTATATTGTGAATAGCAACGGTCCTATGACACTCCCCTGCGGCACACCTGAAATTACTCTTACTTCGGAAGACTTCTCTCCATTGAGAATAACATGCTGCGTCCTGTTATCTAGGAACTCCTCAATCCAATCACACAATTGGTATGATAGTCCATATGCTCTTACTTTGTTCAATAAACGACTGTGGGGAACTGTATCGAACGCCTTGCGGAAGTCAAGAAACACGGCATCTACCTGTGAACCCGTGTCTATGGCCCTCTGAGTCTCGTGGACGAATAGCGCGAACTGGGTTTCACATGACCGTCTTTTTCGAAACCCATGCTGATTCCTACAGAGTAGATTTCTAGTCTCCAGAAAAGTCATTATACTCGAACACAATACGTGTTCCAAAATTCTACAACTGCGACCTTGGCGGGTTAATGTATGGTGCGGCATTATGGGAGGAAGGATAATTGACCCGGTCACGATCAATGGACCACCCTGTATACCATATACGTAAATTTTTGTCTACGATAATATTTTCATGCACGAAAGAACCAGTAACTATTTTGGATCACATATTATGGAACAAATGGCGTGTTTTCCGGTGGGCAATAACGAGAAATGGGATTTTGGAATTCTGTGTTGTGGATGCTTTATGCGCATCTATTTGCCGACCTATTTCATTGGTACGTATTTGGGGTCTCTTGATGCAGGTAGTGTACATGAGCTAAAACGCCATTTCGCTTATTTCTGTAACAGTTATTTCACAATTACTTATGTTATCTTTGAAAAAATGGCACTTTCTTTTTCATTTCCCTGGACGAACAACGTTAATCTGTGCAGTTTACAATATTGTGCTGCTGAACCCTCTGGTATTTCTGTGTTACTTATTGAAGATACAGAAGGTTAATTTGGATAAAGTACAACAACAGAGGTCAAAACAAATAATGTTTACTGCAATAAAGATCTGCACAAGCAACAACAGAAGATACGAAGAAATTTAACACTATTCCTTTTGCAGTTACGCTAAACATGTACAGGCAGCATTATATTTTCTCCAATCAACGGGTTTTGTCAGACAGACGTACATGTCCACCATTTACTTGGTACTTGTTCACACAAATTCCGTTTCTCAGTTGGGAGATAATGTCACATGTCAAGTAAGGCTTTCTTTTTCGCCCCTTTTACTGGCGGAATTTAGTCACACAAGGCAGGGGAAACTGTAATGTTATCTAACGGCAGATTTCTTTTCCCAGCACCTCTCGGATTCTACATGTACTCCGCAAGCCACGTAATGTTGTGTGGCGGAGGGTACTTTCAGTACCACTATCTGATCCCTCCAACCCTTTTCCACCCCCGACTAGTGCGAGGGAAGAATGATCGTAGGTAACCTTCTGTATTGGCTCTAATTTCTCGAATTCACTCCTCGTGGTCAATACGCGAGATTTATGTGGGGGAAGTAATATGTTGTGCGACTCCTCCTGACAAGTACTTTCCCGAAATTTGACTAGTAAACCTCTCTGTGTTGCACAACGCCTCTGTTGTAATACCTGCTAGTGGAGTTAGTTTAGCATCTCCGTAACGCTCTCTCGCCAGCTAAACGATCCCGTGACGAAACACACCGCTCTTCGTTGGATCTTCTCTATCTCCTCTATAAGTCCTATCTGATAGGGATCCCAGATGGATGAACAGTACTCAAGAATCGGTCGAACAAGCGCCTTATAAGCCACTTCTTTCGTGGATGAGTTACATTTCCTTCAGATTCTTCTGACGATTCTGAGTCTGGTATCTGCTTCTCGCGCTATATGGTCATTCCACTTGACATAGCTCTGGATAGTTATGTCTAGATATTTTATAGCAGAAGCTTTCTCCAGCTGTTTGTCATCAATAGTCTAGTTGTACAGCAGTGGATTTCTTTTCCTATTATCATTTATATATATTGTAAACAACAACGGTCCTATCACACTTCCCTGTGGTACTCCGGATATTACCTTTACACCTGTCGATTTTCTTCCGTTAAGAGCGATGTGTTGAGTTCTATCTGCAAGAAAGTCTTGAATCTAATCGCAAGTCTGCTCCGATACTCCTTAAGTTCATTTCTTTTTTCATTAAACGGCAACGCGGGACGGTGTTAGAAGCCTTACTGAAATCAAGGAACACGGCATCATCCTGAGCACCGTTGTCCACTGCGCTGTGGACCTCATGGAGGAACAGAGCGAGCTGAGCTTCGCAGTATCTCTGTTTGCGAAATCCATGTTGATTTTTTATAGAGGAGATGTTCATTTTTCAAAAACGTCATAATTCTTCAGCATAAAACATGTTCCATAATTCTACACCAGATTGACGTCAACGATGTAGGTCTATAATTGTGTGGTTCTGTCTTATGGCCTTTCTTAAAAACGGGAAAGGGCGCTTTTTTCCAGTCGTTAGCGATCTACGATAGATTGCTGCTAGAAGGGGAGAAAGCTCTTACGCATAATCTTTATAGAATCATATAGGTATCTCATCTGGTCCTCACGCCTTTCCACTACTTAGCGATTGTAGCTGCTTTTCAATTCCGCTATCGGTTATCTCAATATCTGCCATTTAGACGTTCGTACGACGATTGAAAGGAGGGACGGTGCTACGATCTTCTGCACTGAAACAACAGCGAAAGACTGAATTCAGTATTTCGGCTTCTCTTTGTTATCTTTCATTTCGGTGCCGGTTTAGTCACTGGGAGAATGAATAGATGATTTTAACTCACTTACTGGTTTTACATACGACCAAAATCTCTTAGGGCTGACAACGTCTTACTTTAAGAATCATTAAACGTTTATCTCATTGCTCTCCTTACCCTCATTTTCGCTTCGTTCAGCTTTTGTTTGTCAGCTAGGTTTTTACTTCTCTTGAATCTGAGATGAAGTGCTCTTTGTTTACGAAGCGCTTTTCTAACACGGAAAAAACCACCATGGGTTACATGGTGGTTGTTTCCCACCCCTTAGAACCTTAATCGCAACATACCTGTCTAGAGCGTACTGGACGATGCCTTTGAATTTTTCCCATTTGTTCTCTACATCTTCGTCCTCGTCACCTAATATTTGATGCTGACTGCAGAGATATTCTGAAATTTTTATCCTGTCTCCCTTGCTGAGCAAATATTATATCTTCCCACCATTCTTAACATTCCTTGTAGGACCCGTCGTCATAGATGCTGTCACAGCCATATGATCAATGCTACCTTCCTCTACGTTAACTGGTTCGAAAAGTTTAGGTCTGTTTGTTGCCAAGAGGTCTTATACGTTACCCTCACAGAGTTGGATCTCTAACTATCTGCTCAAGGTAATTTTCGTACAAGACATCCAAAACAATGCCACACGAATCCCTGTCTCTGACACCAGTTTTGACTGCATAACATTACCAATCCATACGTGGCAAGTTGAAGTCACCCCCCATTACAACGGCATGATCAGGAAAATTACTAATGATATTCTGCAGCGCTCTACAACTACAAATCCTGACCCAGGTGATCTATAAAATCATCTGATCACCATTTTTAACCGTTCTTTGACACTCAGTTTCACCCAGACTAATTCATATTCGGAATTCGTGATAACCTTGCTAGATTTTATCGAATTCTTTACTGCAATAAACACGCCGCCACCATTGACGACTAACCTATCCTTACGATAAACATTCCAGTCTGAATGTAGGATTTCGTTGTCACTGACGTCTGGTTTCCAACAGCTTTCTGTTCCCAATACTATATGTGCATTATAACCTTCAGTAAACAATACAGATTCTGGGACCTCTCCTTGGATGCTCCTGCAGTTTACTAAAATCATATTAATCTTTTCTACCTCTGATCTGCGAGAACCAAGATTCTCTGAGGTCCCTGTGGTTGATTTAACAGATAAATCGTCTTTGGCTCCAAGGGAGGGGTTCTCTGACCTAAAAAAGCCCCATGTGTACGCCACACGTACTCCACTCACCTAGCAGCCGCTTTCTGTGTGTAGTTCACGCCTAACCTATTAAGGGGAACCTTCAAATACTGCAACCATAGCGGAGGTCGACAAATTCGCATCCGATACCATCACAGAGTCGTCTGAGCCTCTGGTTTAGATCTTCCACTCTGCTCCAAACCAGAGGACCGCGATCAAGCATGGGTACGATGCTACAAATAGACAGCTTAGTCTGCACCCCTCGTACGTTGCTAGTTGCCTTCACCAAACCAGCCAGCCGCCGAAAGGAGCCGAGGATGGCCTCAGAACCCAAGAGGTAGGTATCATTCATGCCGACGTGTGCCACTACATGCAGCCGTAGGCACCCAGTGCGCTCAATAGCCTGCGGCAGGGCCTCCTCCACATCAGGGATGAGACCTCCCGGGAAACATACCGAATGCACACTGGAATCCTTTCCGGCCTTGCCTGCTATCTCCCTGAGGGGCTCCATCACCCGCCTAACCTTGGAGCTCCCAATGACAAGCATACCCACCCTCTGTACTTGTCCGGACTGGGCAGGAAAATCGACCGCTGGCCTTGCCTGCTATCTCCCTGAGGGGCTCCATCACCCGCCTAACCTTGGAGCTCCCAATGACAAGCATACCCACCCTCTGTACTTGTCCGGACTGGGCAGGAAAATCGACCGCTGGCCCAACAGAGTTATCATCAACACCGGGTAGCGACACGTACCTGTTGCTAAGACGCAGAGAGCCAACCGCACGACCTGCTCCCTCTTTCGCCCTCTGCCCAGTGACACGCGAACCCACCACTGTCTGCCACCCACTCTGCAGTGAGGACGGACCGGTCAAACGTTGCGCATCAGAAGCCGCAGAGACGTTGCATGGGGGCTTATTTTATATAAATAATGCAAATATTTTAGTAGCTGTGAGTCCGTTTACGCAAGTCTCGTAAACGGCTGGCCCTGACTAGTTTTTGTACGCAATCTGACTGCATGTAACAACCACAAAGAATGAAATGAAAATTTCAGTTAATACAATTAATTAATTCAGTCCCCAGCAACTATAAAACCTACGAAACAACAAACACAAGTGTAGCTGTTCTGTATGTGGTAGTATGACTCAACGCACATCTGGCACGGTTCTTCTTCAACAAGACAAGAATTTTTAAATACCAATTATACTGACGTGATAAAAGAAAATTACAAATACTATAACTGTGCAAGAAAACCAAAATTACACTCTAATACAAGAACACACGCCAGATGCTTGTTGACTGAACCTGTAATGACACATTATTCAGGTCACTGAAATAATGAGAGAGAAGAATAAAAGTAGTTTGTTACCTTAATTTATATTGACGAAATGCACTCTAATCATTACAATGTCTCCATTAGAATAACATCTGCTATCTCTCCCATCACATAGCTGCATAAAACATGGAACAAACACTCACTACTACCCCATCTCACTCCAACTTCAGCTACAAGCAGTGTCCACCACAACTTCTCGGCAAGAACTGCTTGCCGCTACGTCTCAATAATCACTGCCAGTGGAGGCGGCGGAACAATACTCTCTGGCGCGATTTCTGGCGCTGTGGCTCAGTGTAGCCACCTTTCAACGTCCGCGTCATCTGAGGATTTCACTGGCACCAGAGGTGTCGCAGTCTTGTCACTGGCGCCCCGACATTACCGCAACTTAGAGAATTAGCTAGAAGCTTGTCGACGGAAGCCAACGCAGCTTCCAGCTGTTTGCGGACAGCAGCCAACTCTCCTTGTGTCCGCTCACAACAAGCACAGTCCCTGGCCATATCGTACGGTGTATAAAATATATATAAGATCTCAGATGGCGCTACTGGGTTTGAAATGTATACAAAATATACCAAAGGAGAATGAGGTAATACTAAAAATTGCTCTGCAGATTTCTCACTGTACTCTGACACCACAAGCTAATAAACAGAAATATATTTCTCTACTGAGGTTGACGTATTTACAGATACTTGTTATTAGAAGCCCTGTTCACCGAAAAGTTACTGCACGAGATAAATATTCAAGCTATAATGTACTGATCTAAACTGTATGCTGTCTACTTGCACAAAATTAAGACTTAGAGGCGTGACGGAGTTTGTGGCGATGGGAAAATTTACACCAGGAAGCCGCCCTACGCAAGGATATTCACAAGACTTACACAAAAACAATAACTACGATTAATTTGCTAACCACTAGTGTACATAGTTAAATACACACTTACAATTCACTTCTTTGCAGAAGCACGTGAAAAAAAACCCACGATTGATGGGTTTTATGACTTTTCCCTCCTCGTAGTGTAGAAGATTTGTGAAATGAAATGTGTTGCCAGACATACTCAGTTATTTCGAATGATCCTCTATGCAACCCGTGGGCCCGTGCACAAAGGTCCCAGGAGTCCTCTGGTTCCGTCTTACACACACGGAATCTGTTGTCCTTGGTATTGGCACTGACTGGAATCCAGTTTTCTCGGTGAAAGTGTATTTTGTTCCTCTCCATAAGGGCAAAATCTTTACCGCGTGGATCACATGGTATTAAACTTTGACATATAACGAGGAATTTCTAGTCTATGGCAGTTATATATTTAAGGATGATCAGATGCTACAGAGAGAATTCAATCGTGGTTGCAAAAAAGATGGTTTTATTAGTTCTTTATTTGCGACGCGTTTCGTCTGTATTTAAAGGAAGGCCTGGGTGTAATTTCATACGTTTGACTTCTCATTCCATTAGATGATTATTTACGCATAGTTCAGTAAGTTTAATTTTTCTAATACGTATTTCATACTATGTCAGCTAGTTCTGCACTGGAATACATAATGAGAGATTGGTACAAGGACAATCCAAAGAGGATAAGAATTGGAAGTGCAAAAGATGATATTAGCGTAAACTGCTTGGGATTCGCTGATGATCTTGCTCTCCTAGCCAACACCGTTCAAGAAGCCAGGCAACAAGTGAAATCACTACAAGAAATAGCAGAGAAAGTAGGCCTCAGAATATCATTTGAAACAACGGAGATTATGCTAACTGATCCACCACTTGCAAACAAAATTACAATAGGAGAACAGGAAATCAAAATTATTGATAAATTTAAATATTTAGGCGAAATAATAACATACAATCTAAATGAGAAGCCATCATGGCAGAATAGAATAAAAAAAATGAACTACGCAAATTACATTACCAAAACTACATACAACAAAAAAACACTATAAAACAGTTACACAACCAGAAATAACGTATGCAGCTGAAACTATCTTCAAAACAACTAATACAGCAGAAATTGACAGAATACTAAAAATAGAAAGAAGAATAATTAGTACATGTATAAATAAACAGTATAAAATAAATGGACATTGGAGAATAGCATCAAATGAAACAGTATGTAAGAAAATAGAACCAGTCATGCGCACAATCGGGAAGAAACGCATCTCATTCTTTGGACATCTGATGAGAACTCCAGAAAACAGAATTAGTAAAAAAATAATACAAAAATTGTGGAATAGCAAGAGCGACATTAAATGGATCACAGAAATTAAGGAAGATATAAAAGAACTTCAAATTACAGTAGATGACCTAAAAAACAAGACAGAGAAAACCAGAATACTGCAAGACCCGCAAACTAGACTACAATTGAAAATCAATAAAAGGAGAACAGGAAGAGTTGTCTCAGATGAAGAAAGAAAGAAAATATCTGAAAGAATGAAGAAATATTCGGCGGACAGAAGAGCAAAACACCTTTCATATAAGAATAGACTCTAATAATTATATTACCTAACTATCATATTAAGTTATTGTTGAACCAAATTGTATCCCTGTGTAACAACTTGTCTAGAACTTTGTATTTTTGACTAGAGTGGTCCAATGAAAGCCATAAAATAAATAATAATAATAATGCCAGCTAGTTCACCTTTTAGCTACCACCCCCTGCCCCCCCCCCTCCTCCCCTAAACGCAATTTAGGACCTGTAATTTTTATGAGCTATGTGGTTGGTTATTTTAGTTTTTTGTATGTGGACATCATATTTGTACTGGGTTTTGTAATTTTCATAGATAGTCTGAAGATGCTTTTAAATACAGACGAAACGCTTCAAAAAAGAAGAACTGATAAAACCATATTTTTTACAACCACGACTGAAATCTCTCTGTAACGATAACACGGTTGCTGTACCAGTGCCACGCAGTTTGAGAATGGAGTGGAAGGACCTTTGATAATCGGGTGTTGGAAAAGTGTAGTAATATTATGAATATCTCTCACGAAATGAGGAGTGTTTAGGCTTACAGTCAAATGAAAATCACATGAAAAATAGGAATCATGATCAAAATATTTCTGTTTGGTTGCTTTTCTCTAAATGCTGTCCTTCACTTTGTCTGATTCAATATATACTCTTCAAAAAATTAGGGGAACACGTGTATTAACGTCCGGTATGTTAAAGATGTTATCATACAGTCTGTACCTTTGGTCTTATGACATGGCTTGATATCTTCGTTTTCAATGTAGACAACAAGTAAAATCATTCACCGTCTATTCTCTGTCTGGTTCATTACAGCGTCAGGTGACCGCTCAGAATAAAAGGAGAAACTGGGAACCAGTGTCTTCTAGTAAGGTACGCAAATGGCAGTGTGGACGTTGTATTCAGCCAAGCACGAGCAATGCGACGTCTTAAAGCAGGGACAATTGCTAGGGTCGTCTGTTTGATACAAAAAGGAAGGACATTCAGTCATGTTGCTGTAAGCCTTTCCATGTGTCATCCACAGGTTACGGACAAGCTACAGGGAGACAGGTCAGGACACAAGGTCGCCGACGTGTCCGTGTAGACCGATATCTGGACATCTCTGCATTACGGCGTCGTACGGATACCTCCAGAGCACTGCTAGACGATCTCACTAGGCCGCTGGAACCGAACGAATAGTTTAGGAGAAAATATCTAACGCTCGAGACACCCTGTTCTAGTACCTCATTTGACAAGTCAACACTTGTAGCTCTCCTTCAGTTCTGCCATCCCCATGTCATTTCGAACATCCTCGCTAGTTCTGTAATGTGGGGATCAATGGGCTTCAGTGTTGACAGACATATGGACCTTGTCGTTGTCCATGGTCGTCTTACCGCCAGGGAGTACATTGAAAAGATCCTGTTTGAGCATGTGATGCCTACTTTTTACGGCAGTTATTTCTTCTAACACCAGAACCTATGTTGCGGGCGTCGGCAAGTATGTCTGGCGAAGCCGGGGCACTGAAGTAATGGAATGGCCGGCGGTAAGTTTCGACCTAAACCGCACTGTGCGTATGTGGAACATGCTTGTCAGGAGTGTTCGTGGTCGTGCTGTTTCACCTCATACTCTCTTAGAACTCTCATGATCTCTCATTGAAGAATGGAAACGGATACCACAGGGGTATCTCTGTGGACTTACACGGAGTGATAAATGCTCACGGAGGGCATACACGTTGCTGAAGCTCTCAAAATCCAATGGTAAGTACCCGTTGGCACCAACCTACAAAGAAAAAAATGATCATCACGATAAAATAAGAGAACTCAGGGCTCGCACAGAACAATTTAAGTGCTTGTTTTTCCCGCTTGCTGCTCGAGAGTGGAACGGTAGAGAGACGGCATGAAGATGGTTCATTGAACCCTCTACCAGGCACTTTATTGTGAATAGCAGAGTAATCACGTAGATGTAGATGACGGGATGAATGATGGTTTCCTCTTTGTTTTCGACAGCTTTGGACATTTCAGTTCTTATTATGTAAACGATCGAGTATTTAATGATGTTTTGTTGCGTACATAATTTGTGAAACATAAAGGTATTAATTGGTAACGTATCCAGTCCTCAATTATTTCTCAACGGAGTATGACAGACGTCCTACGTCATGTTCCCGTAATCCTTTTGAGCACTGTGGAAACACTTTCAAGCCAGTCTGTAAAAATGCTGAAAATATTCGAGATACATGTCGAGTTCTTTAATTACGTCTAACATGCCATAATTCTTCCATTTTTCTACAGTAACGGATGTACCCAATATCTTTTTCGCTCTCAACATTTACGAGTTATAAAAGATTCAGTGCATCAATATTTTCGTCTAATGAAGGCGATATATTCTGATCCAGACTTTAGCAACACCGTTCCTCATCTCTGTGACAGCATAACTTCAGTGAGAATTGCTTACGTCCCGCCCTCACCACGTTCCTGACTCGTCGCCGTCAAGTGTCTGCGCCACGCCATTTGTGTGTGAATTAAGCCTAAGACAGCCAAAAAATTAGACGGCTGATATTCATTTCTTTCTCGCACGCACACAGAGAAAAATTTACCTGGTCTTCTCTTCTTGAAGTTACATGAATATAACTAATCCTTGATAGATTCCCAAAGCGAACCTGAAATTGTAGAAGCTCTTTTGCTGGGTGGTAGTCTCTATATTCCAAGCAAATCTTCCAGAAAAAGATCGTGCTCAAAATATCACTCTGTTAATACTTCTGCAAAGTTTTGTATCTGCCACATTGTAATTAATTTCTAGAATAGTCTGCGGTCTGGACTCCATTGCACCAAAGTATACGAACGAAACAGATTCCGAGTAGTTGGTGAGTGACACAACCTGCCACAAACATTGTTTAAATGTTTTATTTGAGTACCAGAACCGGTTTTGGGCTACCATACCCATCTTCAGGTGGCTAATATTTTCAGTTACAAAGATGTTTTGATCGACAGCATGTCGTCTGCTCTACACAGAACAAGAATATTAGAATATTTAGTGCCACTTTGTAAGTTGTTTCATTAATAAATAAATAAGTAATTTGTATCCCAATATCAATTACTCCGAACTCTTAGTTGACGCTATTTCATCAGTTGAGATTTAAGAATAATTCACGGCAAATTAAAACGATTGAACATCATTCTGCGTAAAAGACGTACTCGATGAAGTCAGGTAAACATGTAGCTGCACGCGTCATTTGCATTACATAGTAACCACAGGAACGAGAAGCAGACATCGAACATCCCTTCAACCGTAATATACGACTCAGACATCGGGATTAATTGCTGTAAATGGCGGCAAACACGACGTAAAGAATCAGTGGCATGAAGTTACTGGAAACTCGGAGAATACCTGTTGTGCAGTCGGTGCTATTGTTTAGGTACGCTCTCACGTACCTGTACATCCGTGAACCAGCCACGTCGCTCCTCTTTCCAGGGAACCGACAGACGTCTGAAGGTCTGACCTTCTGGGCAGACCCATTCTGACCTTTTGCAGAAACTATGACATTTCTGCGCAAACTACTGAACAGTGTAACGCGAAGTCTTTCTGGATGGGTTTTGTCGTATTAAGTGTTCTCTGTGCGCTCGTCGCATCAGTTATCTACAAAAATCGAAGTATTCGATAATTTCCACAATTTTCCTAGTTAGGAAAGCAACTGACTGTCAAAGAAGTGACAGAATCACACAAATGTAAAGGATGTTGTAGCATGCTTACGAGAGGTTATAATGGCTCCAACGGTGAAGCGTCATCACGATGCATTCGTGACATACTTCTACGCAATCTCTCGGTACCAACTGCTCGATCATACGCATTGCTGAGCGAGTAGTCTGTACTTTTGGTACGCCTTAACAGTGTGACCAACACCGAAGAAACGAACCCTTCGAATTAACTGACCAGGGAGAAAATCGTACAAGACTGTTTTCATGTGTTTATGCAACTGTAAGCAACGACCTACTACAATCAGGCTTGCTCTTCTGACTGCACTGGGACGTAACAGAGAAGTATTTATATTGTCATTTTCACACCAATTTCACGTAAAAACTGATTCAGAGAAATATCTTGAACTTACGTTATTGTGGTTATCATACCAAAAAATAGTTCAAATGGCTCTAAGCACTATGGGACTTAACATCTGAGGTCATCAGTCCACTAGACTTAGAACCACTTAAACCTAACCAACCTAAGCATTCGGACCTGCAACAGTAGCAGCAGCGCGGTTCCAGACCGAAGCGCCTAGAACCGCTGGGCCACAGCGGCTGGCGGTTATCATACCGATAAAGTAAAAGGAGTCATACGTAACATGACTGATGAACTGCATTCCGTACCGGTATTCAAAATCAGATTTTTGCCTTTCATTTTGCTTTACCAGTGAAAACATGGTGGTCTAGTCAGGGGTTGTTGCACACCTTTAATCTGTCACATGAATCGAAGGGAAGTCGATTTAAACACGCTCTCAGCTTATGAGTGAAAGAAACTAGTCCCAGGCTCGTGTTTGAAACGTTAATAGTGTTCATAAAGTGTGCGACTGTTCGAAATGATACTACATCCACACAATCATTCCGTTATATCTTCTGCAGATGACCAAATATTTAGTCACAACTATGAATTAATTTAAACATCTGTTCTTTCCAGATATATAAACGCAATCAGAAAAATATCATCAGGAATGCCAAAAAAGAAAATACGTCGGGTTTCTAAGCAAAAATACACTAAAGAACTGGAAAAATAAAAGACATTATATCCTAACAAATTTTTGTTTTATGATAACGTTCTCCTAAACAAATCCGTTACAGATGATTATAAAATAATTCATGGTTGTATAACTATTTCGATTAAATTTACGCTACAATGCCTTTGGATTAGTCCAAGGTTATATTAGTTAAAGATGTCTTCTAACGTGAAATATCTTAGTTGAATGTCATTATACACGTTAATCGTTCGGAAACTAACTGCGATAATGTACTACTACTGTACTGTCTGAATCAGAAAATAACAAAGAGCCATGAGAAACTGTAGAAACGAGTTGCGCGAATGAATGGATGTGGAATACCTAAGACTTTGTAGAACTAGTATACACAGTTAAGAACGTTGGTTCGAGATAGGCTTTCCAGGACAGAACTAACGAGAAACACATTAATGCTTGATGGTGGTCCCGATGAAAATGCGGAATCGCGTCTTTCGATATTTAACATGCATTTAACATAGATTAAAGAAACAAGCTTACATCTTTTGTATTTGTAAGAAAACAAGATACACTCTGCAGACCAAAATACTGATGTCTCGCCAATCACTGTTATTGGTTTAAAACTATATTATATTACATACTGAATTCATGAAAACAAAATTTACAATTTACTGTAATATTTAAATATGAAAAATCATCACTCTGTTTTAAAGACCCCAGAAATGAGAGGATCACAATAAAATATGAATATGATCACTTATAATTTGTTGCCTATCCGATCGCGTCAGTCCAACCTCTAGATAAATTGATCGTTTAGCAACTACAGTTGCAGCCTGGCTGGTAGTACACAGTGAGAGTCCATGGCTGGATTACGAGTGGAGATGGCCAACAGCCTCAACACTGGTTGAAGACTGCGAGTTCCAACGACAGAGAAGATAGAAGAAATATTTTCAGTAGCGTCTGACTCGGATCGAGTAGCTGCGAACAGCATCTGTCTTCCATGTAAGCAGCAGCTGTTATCATAAACCTCTGGGTTAATAACTTTGACAGTGAATAACCCATCACCAGTAATGGTGGCTCTACTTTAGTACTCATTAGACTCAAAATGAAGGGGAATATTAACATAGAGAAAACCCCAGGTAGTAACCGTTGCACTCCAGCTTGTAATGGGACAAGCAGGCTATCGGATTCTAGGGAGCCTGTACTTTCATGCACATCATGCAGTCAGCAGCAACTCCTTGCTAAAAGTAAGTAAACTGAAATATACCCCCGGATGTAATGGACAAGTATGACATCAAGATAGCAGAACTACAAGAAACTCAGCTCACGGACGAACATACGATGGAATCCCAAGGATGCAGGATTTATAAAGGGAAGCCAGGCATCAGAACAATAGGGACAGACCCATACCTAGGCACTGGCATTGCTATACGTGAAAGGGTGGTAGAGCACATAATAAGTTCTACTTCACATAATGGTAGGCTCATCATTATCCTTAAGGTTCCGCAACAGAGCGTATACCATAGTGAACTTTCATCTACGACCGACACTAACAGGAGAAACCTATAAGCGGTTGAATAGTACTGAAGTATTTTAGAAGATTCCCCAGCACCATACTGCCTTACTGACGGGTAATATCCGAAAATATCGCAAAACAGTTGGCTGGCTCTGAGCACTATGGGACTTAACATCTGTGGTCATCAGTCCCCTAGAACTTAGAACTACTTAAACCTAACTAACCTAAGGACATCACACACATCCATGCCCGAGGCAGGATTCGAACCTGCGACCGTAGCGGTCGCGCAGTTCCAGACTGAAGCGCCTAGAACCGCACGGCCCCACCGGCCGGCCGGAGAACAGTTGGCTGCAGTCCAAACCAAAAGAGAACCAACGGGAACCGAGAGTGGGTAATAGACCTTTGCGACAAAAATAACATGGTCCTAAAGTCACCCGCCTTCAAACACCTACCTAGGAAGTTCAAGACCTGGAAGAGACCAAATCCCTTGTTAGGTTAATACCAGGTATACCACGTGACTGTACGCTACAGGTACCACAGAAAGATACAGAATGTCAAGATACTAAGAGGGACTGACCGGCTATAATCATTACCTGTGCCTAATAAAGATCAGCTTACAACCATTGGTGAGATCACCGAACATTACAAAAAACTCTAAGATACTGAAGGAAGACTGCCCCCACGAAAATAAGAGTAGTTAAACCTACAAAAAGCTTTGATGGATGCAGCACAAGAAACCATCCCTGCTTCATACAGCTAAGACAAAACCCATGGACAACCATAGAATGTAATCAGGCTATAAACGACAGGCAAAGAGCAATTGGAACCAGCATAAGGATAAGCCCAGCTCCAATGACTGATTATAGGGGATTCAAGAAGCGGACCAGGCCATACACAGGCCCCGCTCTTCAGTTTCACAGACTTGATAAGAAGTTTCAGTCAAAGACTGTACCAATGCAGGGTATTCCACAGGTTCCTCAATACACAGTAACCTGAAGAGAGACTTACATTTTATGGACCCCCTTCTAGGAATCAAACTCCACACTATCAACCAAGGAAGAAATAGAGGAGAGTATCAAGAGCCTCGACAACAACAAGAGCTCAGGCAAATATGGTGTAGTAGCGGAGAGTCGGGAACTTGCTGGTCAACAATCTGTACATATGGGTAATAAGATCTTACCAGAAGAGTGGACCTCAGCTGTGACCTGTCTTCTTCACAATAACGGTAGTGAGACTGACCTCTCCAACTACAGAGGCATGTCTCTCGTATCCGTCACATACAAGATTTGCTGTAGAGCCCTGCTAACTAGAGTCACTCCACTTTGACACCCAGTTTTGTCAATCTCATGCTGGATGTCGAGCTAGCAGATCTTGCACAGAGCAAATACGAAATCTCAAGACATCCTTACATGCCAGAGTCATGGTGGACCTCGCTGGCTAGTCATCCTAGTAGACTTCGAAAAGGTATGTGATTCGCAGACTGGCCCTGGTCTCCACCCTATGATAACTGGGTGTAGATAAGAAAATCAGTAAATTAGTCCAGGCCACTCTGAGGAACATCACCTCCAAAGTCAAATTTAGAAGTGAGCTCTCTGGAAATTTCACCATTCAAATTAGACTTGACTTCCACTTTAAATTCCACTTATTCAAGCAGAATTAAGAAAACTACTGCAACTAATGTCCGTAACCAGTAACCGCAGATAACACCATCGGAACTGGCATTACACATAAAATCAAGAGATGATAAGGTTCCTGTAGGCTCAACCACCAAAGAAAAGGTAAAGGACGAACGGAATGAAATGATTAGCTACCTTCATGATAACACCACCTTATCAGATCCCTTTAATGAAAGAGATATAAACGAGGCTACCAAAACAGGACTGAATTATAAACCAAGTTGTGGAATATGGAAGAACTTTGGTGAATGGAAAAGTACCTCAGCAGCTCAAGGCTGCACATACGATAATGGTCCTCAAATCCGGAAAACCAGTAGACCACCCCTCAACTCGCCACCCCACTGTACTGCTGAGTGTGGCTTCTAACCACTGGAACGACACATCCTTAACAGAATCAAGAAATAATAAATAATGTAACAACAACATATCAGGTTGGGTTCAGAAGCCAGCGGAGCTGTAAACAGGTTCTGGTCTTCTCATCCCACACAGACATTGGATTCCAGATAAAACTATAGACATCTGGGGCCGTTGTTCATCTGCCAGCAGCGTACGATATTGTGTGACTAGATGGAACACCACTGAAGCTAGAAAAGCATCACCCAAACAAGATACTGACGACACTTGTGGTGGGATACAGGTTAACCCATCTTTACTTCAACGACGTTGTCATAGCCATAAAAACCAGCACACTCGAAGAAGGGGAAAATATACTGTCTAGAGATTTAGAAAGTCACAAAGCATAGTACAAAGCATGGAGATTCCAACCAAATTCAGCCAAGACAGAAGTCAGTTTGTTCACCTGAATAACGGAATTTCAAACCACCAGCTAAGTGTAAACTTCTTTCAACAGGATTGGACACAATTTACAGCCTAAATACCTTTGTGTCACACTGGGTTTGTCTTTAAGATATAAAAGGCATTTGTAAAATACCAACCAAAAGCTAAAGACCCGCAATAACTTTACGAAGAAACTAGCTAGTACAACCTTGGGTGCCGAAGTATCAACTCTACAGCCGACCGGGGTGGCCGAGCGGTTCTAAGTGCTAGAGTCTGGAACCACGCGACCGCTACGGTCGCAGGTTCGAATCCTGCCTCGGGCATGGATGTGTGTGATGTCCTTATGTTAGTTAGGTTTAAGTAGTTCTAAGTTCTGGGGGACTGATGACCTTAGAAGTTAAGTCCCCTAGTGCTCAGAGCCATTT
Organism: Schistocerca cancellata; assembly: GCF_023864275.1. Lineage (NCBI taxonomy): Eukaryota > Metazoa > Arthropoda > Insecta > Orthoptera > Acrididae > Schistocerca > Schistocerca cancellata. Next base: position 1,035,334,210 of record NC_064626.1, read on the forward strand.
GAACTATTATCCACTCTACAGACTGCAGTCCTGACACTAAAATACCCAATAGCTGAATACTGTGCCCAAGTAGGGCAGCAGAGAGCTCATACAAGGAAACTAGACATGAATCCGAATGAATCAATGATAATTATTACGGATACAGTAAAACCCACACCAGTCCCATGGTTACACACCATCAGTAACATTCCCCCATCTGAATTGCGACGCCAAGAAGCAACCAGTCGACAATGGAGGAATCTGTATAACCCCAACTATCCACAAGATTCCAATTCATACAGTCTTAAATGACGCTGCTCCAGACCACTTGATATCAGGCATTCGACTGTGGCAAAATAGAAGAGACAACAAAAAGTTTGTCTTTACACAAGAGCGGCGCAAGAGATGTAATGCTGCAACAATAAAATATCAAGGTCTTCAAGATCCATCTGCTAGCCAATTACAATTTGATTTGAAGAAAAGTAAGTGGACAAGACTGAGCAGGACTATATGTGATGCTCAAGAGGGAACTCCGAAACTCTCAAGCTGAAGCCCAAGAGCAAACCGTTCAGCATACTGATAGTGTGCTCTCTGAGAAAGTATCCAGGACATTCAGTGATTTTGTTAATGCTGCTCCCTCCGATGCCAATTGGCTTCATTCACTAGATGTTGATCCCTGACTAGATGTATCTATTTTAATTAACAGTCCTAATTTTATAATTTAAATGTTTTTCTTGTTAGTATTACTGAATTATTCATTTTCAGAATTTGAATATATTAGCTTTGAGCGTAAATACTTAGATGTATAATTGCAAACTATATGTATTTCTTAACAATTTCTGTTGTCACCAAACGATAGATAAAAATATATAATCATGCATATGGGATGACATCTCGTGCGTGTACTGGAGAAGATTATTAGGAAATGCGCTTGCACACTATCAGCGGTAACTGGAACTGGAATGACGACTGGATGTAGGAAAGATAATATCGATGTACCCTGTATGACATTTGCAAACGGCCTTGTCTTCTTAGCCAACAACAGAGAGGAGTCTGCTCACCAGCTACAGAGCCTCTACAGCATAGCAGCTAACAAGGGAACCTACCAATCGCACCCCCCTCAGATTTAGTTACAAGTTGGCACAGTGGATAGGCCTTGAAAAGCTGAACACAGATCAATCGAGAAAACAGGAAGAAGTTGTGTGGAACTATGAAAAAAATAAGCAAAATATGCAAACTGAGTAGCCTATGCGCAAGATAAGCAACATCAAGGACTACGTGAGTTGAGGAGCGCCGTGGTCCCGTGGTTAGCGTGAGTAGCTGCGAAACGAGAGGTCCTTCGTTCAAGTCTTCCCTCGAGTGAAAATTTTACATTCTTTATTTTCGCAAAGTTATGATCTGTCCGTTCGTTCATTGACGTCTCTGTTCACTGTAATAAGTTTAGTCTCTATATTTTGCGACCGCACCGCTAAACCGTGCGATTAGTAGACGAAAGGGCGTGCCTCTCAAATGGGAAACGAAAACATTTGATCGCAAGGTCATAGGTCAACCGATTCCTCCACAGGAAAACACGTCTGATATATTCTATACGGCACTGGTGACGGCATTTGCGTCACATGACAGGAATATGTTGTCGACCCACCCAACTTGTACACTTGGCGAATGGGTAAAAAGATTCTTCTACCTTGCCCGATTTAGGTTTTCTTGTGGATGTGATAATCACTCCGAAAAAAGTGATGAAAATATAAGAGTTTGTCATATAAACTGCAACAAATGAATGCAACAGTTTCACAGTCGCACAGTTTTCCCTGTGCTCTGTCAAACATATGTTTTTAACGGTTTCAAATTTTTCCGTGTGTAGACCGTCAAATTCTGCATATGTCCAAACAAATCTGAACATGTCCTGGAATTTTGGAGAGCGAAGTTGATTATGTGTGAGTGCCTGAACTTTGATAATTGTCTGAAAATAAAAAAAGTCAACTTTTCACTCGAGGGGAGACTTGAAACAAAGACCTCTCGTTCCGGAGTTGCTCACGCTAACCACGGGACCACGGCGCTATCCTTGACGTTGCCTATCTTGCATATGGACTACTCAGTTTCTACAAACTTATTTTTTTCATAGTTCCACACAACTTCTTCCTGTTTTCTCGATTGATCTGTGTTCAGTTTTTCAAGGCCTATCCACTGTGCCAACTTATAACTAAATCTGAGGAGGGTGCGATGGGGAGGTTCCCTTGTAAGACCGTAAGTCAGTATACAAAAAACTATTCGTAGATTTCCTTCAGTCAATTATTTAGCAGAACGGGTTTCAATAAATGAGAGCAATGTGCCAAGCTGGAGAGGGTCTAACACTTCTGCAAGAGCGTTTACATATCCAGTTACCTTCCAACAACCTTGAACTCAAACACTACAACTTCGGAGTAGAGTCCCCCATATGATACGCCTCTGAATGTCTTCTGATGAACACAAGGGTCCACTTAAGATACCAGAACTCACAGAACGGAAAATCCTAAGTAGAGTGCTAGGGCCAATAGGAGAAGAAGATGGCATGTACAGGATGCGATACAACAGTGAGAAGTAGCATCTTCAAGCTGACATAATCACACCTATGAGGAAAAGGTGAGTGGCCTTCTGTGGACATTTGACCCGCATGAGCCTGCAAACTGACGATTGGATCTTCATCACAAGAGAGAGAAAGCCTCCAAGAACAAAGTAATCACTACAGTGAATTCAGATCTGGAGCAACCTAAAATTCCATTAGAAACCATACAGAACCGATTGAAATTTCGGCAGATTGCTCTACAAGGGGTATCCCAAATGTCTGCTACCAGCAAAAAGAGCGCAGGAACTAGCAGACAGAGACGGGGAAACTTACTCACAGCCAGAAAATGAAAACGTTCTAGTCTAAGAAAAAAACAGAAGACCAGAGTGAAGAGTCAAAATGTGCCACGTAGTCCTAAGTAGGCCAAAACGAAAAGAAGAAGAAAATACATTTAAAAGTTTGCTTTTCGTATATTCGCTGGAGATTGTGAAAACGTTTTAACTTTCCCAGTCCCACCGAGTCATCAATTTCATTATGATGAGACAGTAGATTTGTGTTAATGGTTTGTACGCTTCTAAGAAACAAGACTGAGGACTAGATCTTACAATTAGATTTCTTTAGGAACAGTTTTTTTTATGTTTTGAATATGGCAGTTTTTCTGAGCCTTTTTTAACAGACAGTTGGAGTTCAGATATCGTAGGCATTGGCAAGAATGCTGTTGGAATTTGTGGTACCTTATTCTCTATTCGATTAAGACGTCACATTATACTGACTTGGATTATTATATAAAATTTGGCTCTCTTAATTTTTTGTGCGTCATGATTCATCAGCTGTTTCTTCTTCATAAGATTCATCATTTGTACCCCTATTAGTCGATATGCAAGAGGATATAAGTCCACCTTTTCCAATTACTGGAAGGGAGATGTCTGCTTTCTCCAGACACACATTGATATCATCGTGGGTAAAAATATTTGGCGCTTAAGGAGAGATTTCGCTAGCCTTAAATCGTAATGCAACGCACACGAATGGCTACTGCCCTCTAGTAAACTTTGTTGAATAAGTCTGCTAGTTAAAAACATCTATTCATTTTAATGTACAGATCAAACGATCCTTTGACGGTAAAGTAGAAACTGATATTCTGTGACTGCAATAGTTTGGGCTGCGAGGTGGTAGAAACAGAAAATCCATAAGTAATTTGTAGAGCTGGTATGATTCCAACACCATTTGTCTGGAGTGATTGTGTAAAACCAATAGTTTCCAAACTTTAGTTTCAATAAACAGTGAGTCATATTAGAAATACGGTTTCGTTGGTCCATCCGTTAGGTGAATACTCATCGAGAGCCAGATCGTCTCGTTTTAATAACGAGCTCGTCCTTTTTCGCGGGTAGGTAGATATCGGATTTTCTTTTTTCAAAGCTCGAATAAGAGAAAACTAATTTCCTTCTTTTTTGTGTCAAAGATTGTGCCCAACTCTTCTACGTCTGTGTTCTCAGTTTCCTCTGTATAGTATATCCGGTTTGGTGTTAAGTGACCTTTAGAAATATAAGTTCCTCCAGTTTGTCGTAAAACTTCGTAATATCCGCACAATCCAATTTGTGTATAGTGCCTCGGAACTTCTAATGCAGATGTCTGGTTTACTTTCAGAAATTTTAAAAGCAATCTTTTTCCCAACAAGTGTACATTTTCAGAAAGCCTGTGAGTAATGTTATTTATTTCCGCAACACTCAAAGGCTAATCTCCTTATTCCGTGTGCAAACAGTCCGTAGAATATATTACATTACAGCTGTATCTCTTCACTTGTGACCTCTTCGTACTTAAGAAAGGAAGCATTACTTCATTCTAGATAGTTTTGTTTGTGGATTTTCTTTCTCCGTTTTGAAATGTGCTGAACAATATTTTTCATATTTTCCTAGCTGCACTTCCTGCATTTTCTTCATACATAAAATTTGAAGCATCTTTCATTGTTTGCTCAGTATACGATACTGTACTTACGTGTCTCTTCCAAATTCTTCGTAACTGAAACAGATAGGTATGTTTTAGTTCTATCCTCCAACACGTGCACTTAAGTTCGGCATTACAAATTGTATTGGAGAGCACCTGTACTCTACGGACACTAACCCATCGCGACCTACCATGGCTATCCATTTTGCTTTGTGTGAGTAAAGATACATTAGGACATAGAAACGCCTTAAAATAAATGTCACTCGAATTCAATAAGAACACCCTCTTAACTCAATGACTATTTTGCAAAAGAAACGACGTAGCTACTTACAGGGAGGTAAAAACCGGTAGAAATACAAAAAGAAGAACACAAAAGGAACAGAGCACACCACACTAAAGTAGTGGCATACTTATCCTCATGTAATCGATGTGAAGAGGGCAGTAATAATTAAAAAAAACTAAAGCAAAGAAACTGTGTATGGGGTAAAGTCACGTTATCGTCTTGCAGATTACTGTGTGTTTTATAGAATTGTCCTATTGAGCAGCTTTTTGGTCGCATCATTAATATACTCGTAGGTCACAAAAACACCACGAGGCAGTTGAATTTCAACCCAGACGTTTAGTAATACATACCCTGCATGTTAATGCTTACTATCTTCGACACTCACTCCCATTTGTTAGATCCTTCCCCCGCACACATCACACATCGTTTTTATACTGTTCATTTAAAACGTATTCCCATCTAAACCACTTACCTAGAGTTGTCAGGAGTCCTCACCAACAACATCCCCGTCGATTACAGAAGAGAAAAGACTAGGCATTGGGGAACAGAACACATTGTAGTGTTTCATGTGTTTGGGATAAAAAGAAGCGTCAGGAAAAAAACAGCGTTTGTTCTCTGTTCGTTCAGCTTTCATTATTTCGGAAGATGGTTCATACTGCGCTTGCACGCTACTCCATTTTCGACGCCATAACAGTCAGTGTTCTGGGAAAAGCGATATAAACAGCTAGTTCTTGTGAAATAACCGATTACGCAGCAATGAGTGTAGCCGTTACTCTGATGACTACTGAATGTTAGCCTATTAACAACCATACTGAGCGTAACGTGTAGAATGTTAGCCGCCCGTAGAATAAAGTCAGCTATGCGTGGATGGAATCTTCGTGTGGTATTACTAGGTGGCATTTATTCGGTACACTGTGCCATTCTGAAGAGAGGGATATTATTCATTCCTGTGAGCTCATTGTCCAGAGCCGCTTCGCGAATGTAATACTGGTTTTGCGTATAGAGATCAGTAAATGGAAATCTATACAAACACCATGAAGCCCAGAATTTTTACGATTCGCATACAGTCTCAGAACGTAGAAATACTCCCCTATGGAACTGCGCTCTACCAAAAGCAATTTCGGTAGTTTTGCTACACCACGTAGATGACGTGACAAATTGTAGTATTGGTAGCAATGGTAAGGAAAGAAACATAAATGAATGCTTGAGAGAGAAACATGAAGCCGACGACTTCTCTTTGTATTTTGATTGTTGTTTGTTGTGCCAATAATAGAGCCGCATATCGTTCAGTGTTCGTCCAGTGTGTGGTTTATACTCTTAAAAGATATACATTGCGTTCCATAGGCTATAAAAATTATTTGATCTCGTAGTTTCTGCGTTTTTATTAACTAAAGCTATTATTTTTGATGCAAGTAGAATTTAAGTGCAAAAAAAACAAAAAATAATATATGCAATTGTTGTTATCTTCTGCTCAACTGAACGTCTTCATCATGATTAAAGGCAATAGTTTCCTGTTATTATCGGTAAGTGTGAAAGTTCTTTATGAATAACATAAACATGATTTATATAGCCTCGGCGAAGATTGGAGCATTGTCTGATATGTTTTTGTTTTGCAACTTTTTTTATTTTACTTTTTTGAGAAGATTTTCTTGCACTGTTTGATAATCTGCTTTTTTTTAACTTTTACTAAAACAACCTGCTGTTCCACGTTACAAACCGACAATTTTCGAATAAAATCAGAACCAAACATTAACAGTTTCAATTTTACTATAAATATTGTCTATTTTTCGGTAACAGGTAGGAAGATAACTATGTAATTATCGGCCCTTTATATATCCTCATTTAGTTTACAAACGGCTCACCGCGGCCGATGTCTATGGCAGCCTAGTTAGACATTTACGATACGATATTATTCTGATTACGATCCAAAGGTCCTTGCATGACATGCATGAATGTCCAAAGGAACTTCGTACCGTAATCAGAATAACACAGGCACTGCAATATCGTATTTACTTGCCGATATCTGGCAAGCGACGTCCCGTATAATGTCTGACCTGTACGAGAATATACATAGTGGATGTACGAGTTCAGATCGTAGACGCATGGTTGACAACATTTGGAAGTTTGGGTCTGGCCGTGGGTCGTGTACGGATAGCCAAATGGTGAGGCGACCGCTCGCGTAAGCGGGAAATCCGCGCTCGAGTCCCGGTCAGGCACAAATTTTCGCTGCCGTCATTCCATTCTACAGCGGCTAGCTGTATAGTTGTCCTTATTCGCAATTGCGAATACATTATTTTAATCTATAGTAAGAGACCGATCTCATTTGCAAATAAGGTGATCGAGATGAGGTAACGCCTTACAGGTATGTAAAACACCTAACATACAAGCAGCGCAGTCACTACCTTAACTGAACAAAGCTACTAGGAAAACTACTGTATTCTACACTGAGATGAAAGTCTATGGCAGTCGACATTAATTTTTACAGCTCTACTCCCTTAAGATCAAGGCGACACCCTAGTGTCAGAAAAGACGTACTGGCAAACACAGAAATGTGAGGCAAACAATAACAAAAAATAACATCAGTCATTCCCTATGGGTGGTAGACATCAAAAAACAGTTGGGGTAATTAAAATACAGGAAGCCTTTGAACCCATAAAAACCTGCAAATTTGAATTTATTAATAGATTTTATGTTTATTACTAATTTTATGTGTGATATGGGGACAGAAGCGAGATACTACACTACTGTCCATTAAAATTGCTACACCAAGAAGAAATGCAGATGATAAACGGGTATTCATTGGACAAATATTTTATACTAGAACTGACATGTGATTACATTTTCACGCAATTTGGATGCATAGATCAAAAAAATGGTTCTGAGCACTATGGGACTCAACTGCTGAGGTCTTTAGTCCCCTAGAACTTAGAACTAGTTAAACCTAACTAACCTAAGGACATCACAAACATCCATGCCCGAGGCAGGATTCGAACCTGCGACCGTAGCGGTCTTGCGGTTCCAGGCTGCAGCGCCTTTAACCGCACGGCCACTTCGGCCTGCGGATGCATAGATCCTGAGAAATCAGTACCCAGAACAACCACCTCTGACCGTAATAACAGCCTTGATAGGGCTGGGCATTGAGTCAAACAGAACTTGGATGGCGTGTTCAAACAGAACTTGGATGGCGTGTACAGGTGCGGCTGCCCATGCAGCTTCAACACGATACCACAGGTCATTAAGAGTAGCGACTGGCGTATTGTGACGAGCCAGGTGCTCTGCCAGCAATGACCAGACGTTTTCTATTGGTGAGAGATATGGAGAATGTGCTGGCCAGGGCAGCAGTCGGACATTTTCTGTATCCAGAAAGGCCCGTACAGCACCTGCGACATGCGGTCCTGCATTATGCTGCTGAAATATAGGATTTCGCAGGGATCAAATGAAGGGTAGAGCCACGGGTCGCAACACATTTTAAATGTAACGTCACTGTTCAAAGTGCCATCAATGCGAACAAGAGGTGACCGAGACGTGTAACCAATGGCACCCCATACCATCACGCCGGGTGATACGCCAGTATGGCGACGACGAATACACGCTTCCAATGTGCGTTCACCTCGATGTCGCCAAACACGGATGCGACCATCATGATGCTGTAAACAGAACCTGGATTCATCCGAAAAAATGACGTTTTGCCATTTGTGCCCCCAGGTTCGTCGTTGAGTACACAATCGCAGGCGCTCCTGTCTGTGATGCAGCGTCAAGGGTAACCGCAGCAATGGTCTCCGAGCTGATAGTCCATGCCGCTGCGAACGTCGTCGAACTGTTCGTGCAGAAGGTTGTTATCTGGCAAACGTCCCCATCTGTTGACTCAGGGATCGAGACGTGGCTGCACCATCCGTTACAGCCATGCGGATAAGATGCCTGTCATCTCGACTGCTAGTGATACGAGGCCGTTGGGATCCAGCACGGCGTTCCGTTTTACCCTCCTGAACCCACCGATTTCATATTCCGCTAACACTCATTGGATCTCGACCAACGCGAGCAACAATGTCGCGATACGATAAACCGCAATCGCGATAGGCTACAAACCGACCTTTATCAAAGTCGCAAACGTGATGGTAAGCATTTCTCTTCCTTACACGAGGCATCACAACGTTTCACCAGGCAACGCCGGTCAACTGCTGTTTGTGTGTGAGAAATCGGTTGGAAACTTTCCTCATGTCAGCACGTTATCGGTGTCGCCACCGGCGCCAGCCTTGTGTGAATGCTCTGAAAAGCTAATAATTTGCATATCACAGCATCTTCTTCCTGTCGGTTAAATTTCGCGTCTGTAGCACGTCATCTTCGTGTTGTATCAGTTTTAATGGCCAGTAGTGTAATATTATGACAAGCTAGTGCTACACTGTTCATTCATTTGTCTGTAACGATGACTGCACACGCTGTAAACAGGTTCCTGACACAATTATAATTCGTCAGATTGTGGGCTAGTAACTGTGCCCGCGCGGTCTTCTAGACAGTATACCTGCATCTCGACAGCCCCCTGTGCTGCTGATGTCTACCGGGTAATTTATTCGCCGTTTGATGGCCAGGCGGCGGTCAGAGTGATGCAACGGTGTTGACCTCTGACCGGGGCAGTCGAGAGGCGTGGAGGCGTGCGTGCGCCGTGCGCCGGCGCCTGCTGGGGTCTCCCCACGCGCACCTGTCCCGGATGCAGCCTGCGGCCGAGCCTTGCCGGCCGCCGCGCCAGTGCGGCGAGGAAGCGTGTGCAGAGCCGGGGCTCTACTGAGCACCGACACCCTGCCGTTTGTCATTTCTATTCACACACTTTCCCACAACGTCCAGATGTACACGTGGGACAACCAGAAAACAGTGACCGAACGCTAGCACCGGGTGCTATTTGAAACCTCGAGTATCAAAGGAAACAGTCAACTGCCTAGAACGGGGTACTTTCTTACAGACAACGTAACTCAGTTCATTTTCGCACCTTTGAGAAGGCTTTTCGGACATGTTACTTCTTCTAACTGCTGAAGCCATCTATCTTGTATATTCACGCACTAGGGGACACTCAAGTTTTCGAGACCTTGCTTTTAACGGAAAACGCCTTCTTCGGTAAAATTACCGACTTCTTAGGGAATTGGATTGACGATCCATAAAAATCATGCGAAAATACCTGTACGCCTATGTATCGTCGCTAGCTATTGACACTACTGGCCAATAAAATTGCTACATCACGAACATGACGTGTTACAGATGCGAAATTTAACTGACAGGAACAAGATGCTGTGATATGCAAATGATTAGCTTTCCAGAGCCTTCACACAAGGTTGGCGCCGGTGGCGACACCTACAACGTGCTGATATGAGGAAAGTTTCCAACCGATTACTCATACACAAACAGCAGTTGACCGACGTTGCCTGGTGAAACGTTGTTGTGATGCCTCGTGTAAGGACAAGAAATGCGTACCATCACGTTTGCGACTTTGATAAAGGTCGGATTGTAGCCTACCTCGATTGTGGTTTATCGTATCGCGACATTGTTGCTCGCGTTGGTCGAGATCCAATGAGTGTTAGCGGAATATGGAATCGGTGGGTTCAGGAGGGTAGTACGGAACGCCGTGCTGGATCCCAACGGCCTCGTATCACTAGCAGTCGAGATGACAGGCATCTTATCCGCATGGCTGTAACAGATCGTGCAGCCACGTCTCGATCCCTGAGTCAACAGATGGGGACGTTTGCAGGACAACAACCATCTGCACGAACAGTTCGACGACGTATGCAGAAGCATGTACTATCAGCTCGGAGACCATGGCTGCGGTTACCCTTGACGCTGCATCACAGACAGGAGCGCCTGCGATGGTGTACTCAACGACGAACCTGGATGCACGAATGGCAAAACGTCATTTTTTCGGATGAATCCAGGTTCTGTTTACAGCATCATGATGGTCGCATCCTTGTTTGGCGACATCGCGGTGAACGCACATTGGAAGCGTGTATTCGTCGTCGCCATACTGGAGTATCACCCGGCGTGATGGTATGGGGTGCCATTGGTTACACGTCTCGGTCACCTCTTGTTCGCACTGACGGCAGTTTGAAGAGTGGACGTTACATTTCAGATGTGTTACGACCCGTGGCTCTACCCTTCATTCGATCCCTGCGAAACCCTACATTTCAGCAGCATAATGCAGGACCGCATGTTGCAGGTCCTGTACGGGCATTTCTGTATACAGAAAATGTCCGACTGCTGCCCTGGCCAACACATTCTCCAAATCTCTCACCAATTGAAAACGTCTGGTCAATGGTGGTCGAGCAACTGGCTCGTCAAAATACGCCAGTCACTACTCTTGATGAACTGTGGTATCGTGTTGAAGCTGCATTGGCAGCTGTACCTGTACATGCCGTCCAAGCTCTGTTTGACTCAATGCCCAGCCCTATCAAGGCCGTTATTACGGTCAGAGGTGGTTGCTCTGGGTACTGATTTCTCAGGATCTATGCACCCAAATTGCGTGAAAATGTAATCACATGTCAGTTCTAGTATAATATATTTGTCCAATGAAAACCATTTTATCATCTGCATATCTTGTTGGTGTAGCAATTTTATTGGCCAGTAGTGTAAAACAAACTTCTTTGCACGAATTAATAGTCAACACTGTTTACTAGTCTGTAATAATGCAGGATCTACTGATAATTCTGCTATCCTTATTTATGGTTTCCATAGTTTCCCTAACGCTTTATGTGACATACACAGAAATATTATGAAGAAACGATATTAAATAACTTAAATTACACGTATATGGTAGCGTGTACAATTTTACATCCATTTTTTTCAAAATATAGTATGCCGCCTATACGTATCATTTCCCGCAAAAGTCCGTTGGGTGTTAGAATATGAATACTACAGTGTTGTTCCTTGGTAGAAAAATGTTCTCAGTCTTCACTATTTCGGTGAAATATTTTAAAACTTTTTCTTTTTGGAAACCACAGAGTAATCCAATATTTTTCACGTTTTACATCCGAAGGGTACAACCTGTTCTGTCTTTTTCTCCTATACCCTGGCCCGTGACCAGAACTGTCATATCGTACATCAGTCAATGGCACAGGAGCTGCCGTTTTCTTGTTCTTCACGGTTTCCTGTCCATCCAGTACTCAAAGGCAGGTCTTTTCGTCCAAGGACAGATCAGTCCGTCTGCAATGTCCTAAGTAAGAATTTGTATAATAACTCATCTTTACGACTTCCTTTTTCCGTTTACAAGCAATTTTTGTTGCAAAAGAAGAAACAGTGCCGCAAAATGGAATTCAACTGTTACCTTGGCAACGGATACTCACATAGCCTTGCTCGGGGTCTGCTAAATAAACACACTAACAAGAAGATTTTCATCAGGAACAACAGAAAATCATTGTGTATGAGAGCCTAAATGTGGCTTGCAGGGGCCATTGCACATCCAAGAAGGAAACTTCAAACATGTTGCACAAAAATTTGTGAAATTTTTATCTTTCTTGGGAGCAACACTGCCCAATTAAGAGTTATAATACTGCAGGTAGATTCCAGGGTGGCAACTGCAGTCCATGAAGCGACAGTCATATATTTACCAGCGGAAAATGCTCCTATCGATGCACAAAAAAGACGAATATGCTCCTCTTTAATTAAAAGACTCTGACTAAAAAATGGGGTAAGCTGCCTCATTATACCTTCCTCAGCACCTTTAAAAATTTTCCCCGAACTTTTGGCATGCGAACATATTCGCACTATTTTCAATATGCAACTCACCTCTCATTCCCACAACCTCACCTACTGTAACTGGCTCATACCCACTAGACCATCGCTGTTAGTCGCTCTTACCCATCCACTGCCACTCACCCATTCTCACTCACTCACTCAGCCCATCTCACTGTCGTTATCTCTTTGTGTCTAACTGTGACTGTCGCCTAGCTCACACTCAGAGTCTCCTTCGTTCTATCCTACTGCTATTACCATTACTGCTGCTCTCACTGTCACTGTCTCCCTTTTGCTGTCTCGTACTTGCTTCTGTCTCATTCATTCCTTCCCACTGCTGCTGTTTCTTCTCACTGTCACTATCTCCCTCTTCCTGTCTGTTATTGTCATAGACTCTCTCTTTACCACTGCCTGTCACACACGTCCTCTTTCTCCTTGTCTTTATTCCTCTTCCACTTGTTCTGTCTCCTTCACTCTTTTCCTAGCACTGTTCTGTCATTGTCATCTATGTTCTACTCCCAGTGTGATCCTCTTCCTCGCACTGCCATTGTCTCCTTCGCTCTAACTATACCACTATCTGCTATTTTCCAGTATTTATTACTTTTCCGTCTCCTTTCCACTACCACTCCCTCCTTCCCTCTTAACATAAAAATTGCGCATATGTTTACATGTAAAAACTTTTGTGAACATTTTTAAATGTGCTGAGTAAGGTAGAATGAGGCAGCTGATACTTCACTTCAGTCAATCGTTTAATTAAACAGGAGCGTGTTCGCCTTTTTTGGGCTCCGATAGAAACATTTTTCCACTGTGTCCCTTCGTGTCGCTCGCACAGCAGGGAATGTCACTCATATGAAATGAACTTCAGGGGTCAGTAAAATTTTGCCAGCAGGGAATGTCACTCATATGAAATGAACTTCAGGGATCGGTAATATTTTGATAATTTGCATCTCTGAAATTGAAACAATGGAAAACTGATTTTACACCGCAGACAGGATTTTACGTGCACAAAAATTTTGCAGGTGCTTCAGTACTACAGCATGGGATTCCCAGAACCCTTCCGATGATATTGGATATACTTTTCAGAATATTTCTCCGTGCTACGTCACTTTATAAACTACGTTTTCGCATCACACTTGATTTTACGTGCGTACTTTAAGTGTGCAAGTTCGGTGACTTTGAACCTCTGTATCTCGGAAGCGAATAAAGAAACCAAGAAAATTTTCAAGTTTGTTCGAGATCGCGATCTTAGGGCTCTCAAGTAAAAAATTACACTGATTACAGTCATTTGCTGTGCATGGCCATCTTGCAATCTGCGGCTCGAATTTGGTCCCCTAAAATCATGTGTAACACTATTATTGGTAATACCTATATTTGTCTCAACTAACTTCTTTGTCTGTTTTTACGCAGTGTGACTTCAGTATCACCAAGCTCTTTGATGTAGCATCTGTGTAAATGTTTTATTCATCGTGTATGTCAACTGATGTCAATGTAATGAATCTACGTATGTAATTGTAAAAAATAATATTCTGTAAAAGGATGAAAATGTTAAAATTTTACTTGCGATACTGGTTAGAGCACAGGGAAAGTAGGTTTGTAAACATGTAAAACATGGAGGGAAGCCCCTCTGCAGCGAAACTGCCTTGGCGGGAATGGAAAAGGCGGAATTGGCCGTCGAATCACGAGGCCCCTTTGTGGCAAAAGTCAGTCGGTGGCTAGCAGTCAATGTGTTGCATCTTGTGAACTGACCGAGACAAAAATGATAGCAAAATTATATACCATAGTCTTGGATGTGGAAGTAATTTGGCTTGTTATTCATGGCATAATGTGTCTCGCTTTGCACTATGAAAATACGTTTCTAAGAAGAGCATTTTTGGAGATAGCTACACAGAAAGAGCCTGGATACTTTAGCCTCCTTTTTGGAATAGCCACAGCAGATCGACATTGCTACTACCTTCATCTCAAATCATCAGTTGAGTACTGCATGCCGGCCGCGGTGGCCGAGCGGTTCCAGGCGCTTCAGTCCGGAACAGCGCGACTGTTACGGTCGCAGGTTCGACTCCTGCCTCGGGCATGGATGTGTGTGTGATGTCCTTAGGTTAGTTAGGTTTAAGTAGTTCTAAGTTCTAGGGGACTGATGAACTCAGATGTTAAGTCCCATGGTGCTCAGAACCGTTTGAACCATTTGAGTACTGCATGGACCAGTTATGTGCTTTCTTTTTCAATAACAAGTTTGCGTTCTGTGACCTTTGTGTTAAGTAGCCGTGTTTTATCCTTCGACATTTACCTAAACAGGTTCCTATCCCAAGTGCTATTTCCGAGTATCCTATTTTATTGACCTGAAGTCATTTCAGTAAACTTTCACTACAGTAATAAACTCCGTGGAGTAGTAAATTTCACAATTATTCAGTGAGTTTAAGTTTTGAAGTACTCCACGTATTTTTCATAAATGGATAAAGTTTCACCAAAATTAAGTTGCGAAAGAAAGATTTATAATATTCAGCTTAAAGACTGTTCTTATTGAAATCTCTGCACAGTATTACAGTAGCGTGCAAAAACGATAATCCAGAACAGTTACTGGCTGGTAGACTTTGAAGGGACAGCGTAAGAATAATTACTGTACTGGATTGGAAGTAACAGACATTATAATTTTATGTGCATATAGTTAATAGTGTTTTCCATAGTGTGTTGTAACTAAAATATTTAGCCTCGATGTGAGTCTAACGATACATTAGTTTCTGCTAATTGTTGATCCAGATTTAAGTTACATATTGCAATTATAGCATTAATGAAGTCCACTTGCCAGTTATCTAACATTGTTTGCTATAAAAAGCAGCTGGCTACAACTGTTCAAACTATACTAGATCTAGATTCCACATGTTCCATTTGAGCTAAATAGCATAAGGTTGTTAATACTCCTTGAGAATACAAATAATAATAGGAATAGAAATGTAATTACCTGACAGTTATTTCAAGGGCAGTATTTTCCAGTAATTAAGCTGCTAAAATAACCTCTTGCTCAGTGAATTCTGTGCTGCCATTAGTAATTATAAATTTACAATAATAATCAGCTTTCTGCTTTAATGTATGGATAGTAAACATTATTGACAGCCAGCAGTTGCAAAAACGGTTAATATTCCATCTGAGTTGTTCATGCCAAACTACTGTTACATTGCGCTATAAACTGCGTTACTGCTTGGTGTCTTATTTGAAAAACGTAAGTTCCACATCAAGTGCAGGCAATCACAATAAATTTCTTTATGAAACTTGCAAGTACATGGTACGACTTTGCCTAACTAGGCTGGCATCGTTTTCTTTTACGTAATTAGAGTTTACACGATTGTTAATAGAACCTTGGCTCGATTACAGTTTATTCTGTTACTGTTTCCGTTCCATAGAAATCTTTAGAGAAACAGAAACAGTCCGATAGCTTTCTATTACGCATAACCACTGTCAAATAAGTATCCATTCACAGGAGCAACATTATGGGTTTATTGTTAATTTAGTAGTAGCCGGAAGTGTTCTAAAATGTTTTCCAGGTTTTCTCACGATCCGCCCATGAAGTAAAATAGTGCCTCAATAACTTATTTATTCTCGCCACAGACTACATATAATACACAAAGAACTAACCGATTTTCTCCATTTTCCCAAGCTGGATCAATCTGTAATATTAAAATGGAAATGTCTGTATATGTGAACTGCTATTTTCATTGTGAAATTGTGATACCCACGATATGTCCAATATATTTGTAAATGTGAGAATTTGGTTGGTTGGCTGATTTGTGGTAGGGGACCAAACAGCGTGGTCATCGGTCCCATCGGGTTACGGAAAGATGGGGAAGGAAGTCGGCCACGCCCTTTCAAAGGAACCATCCCACCATTTGATGGGGAAGGAAGTCGGCCGTGCCCTTTCATAGGAACCATTCCGCCATTTCATGGAGAGGGAAGTCGGCCATCCCGGCATTTGCCTGGAGCGATTTTTGGAAAACACGAAAAACCTAAATCAGGATGGCCGGACGCAGATTTGAGCCGTCGTCCTCCAGTATGCGAGTCCAGTGTGCTAACCATTGTGCCAGTTCGTTCTGTATGCAGAAATGTACTCTGAGGTGAGAGATCTTGGAAATAAAACTATCCACACAGAGGCATTAAAATTCATTCTTCTCACAGTTCATCCAGCTATGAAACGAGAAGAAACCTGACGGCACTTCTATGCGTAACACAAGGAAACCCAAACCTACGTGATAAAATATCCTAAACTGAGTATCTTGAGATAAGGAACCAATAGTAGGAAATGAATCTTCCAAACGTTGTGAAGTCATAAATCAACAATACGTGTGAGTACCGCACTCTTAGCCTTCTTGTGTTTGATGTTAAGCAACTGCCTGTCACACTGATGATAGTGGAAGATGTAGGATTACTTGTTACAGGAACGTGCAAATATGAGTTCAGTATATCGAGCAATACGACGTACTGTCTGGAAGGGAAGACGAATATGCATATAAAAGTTCTTGTAGCGCATTACCTTATTTATAGAAAAATTGGCTTCGTCCATAGAAACTTACAAGAAATTGGGTCGTCCATGCTAATTAGCTGTCCAAGGATATTTACAAAGAATTTTCCACATAAAAAGCCTGAAGAAAAGGATTTGTATTGTGAAGGAGATGTTCAATAAATAACCACCCACAAATTTCGCCGTGAAACGCACAGTTAGAAGAACGTGGTACTGAGGGCACAGGAGGAGCTGCAGCTACACCTCCGTCATAAACGACCTGTACAAACAATGAATCCAAAATACTTTTTACTCAAACCTCAGTTTTATTGTGTTGTATCCATTGAGAGTGGCAGTCGCCACGTTGAACAGATGCTATGAACTAAAGTTATTAATGTGCAGAGACAGTTAATGACGTATCTACTGAAGCAACAATAAGGAGTACAGTTGTCGCTGTACGCACTCGTTAGGCTTTTACATCCCTTTTTCCAACCAGATCTTCCTCATTTCCCAGTATTCTTAGCTGATGCAGTAGCCTTAAATTTCCTTTCCCCAGATCTCGCTATTTCAGAAAAATTCTATTTTCAACACTTATAAATTCTTTTTATATGTGCCATTATCATTATTGTTGTTACTTGTTACTGTCATTACTACTATTACTGTTATCACTATTAGCGGCAGCAGGTGCAGTAGTACAAGTACTGACAGTATTAACTTTATTAGTTCATTGCCAGTATTATTGTCTCAAAAAAGCAATTTATTTTAAAAATTGTTGTTTTATTAAAACTGGTTTTTTTTACTAATTATGATGAGAAAAATGTACTGCACGTGTGAACTCCTGGTCCGATGTAAGAGAGAGCCTGATGGCCCTTATCAGACCGGGGCAACAAACAAAAATAAATCAATTGCTTATGTCACTAAAATGCAAAACATCCATGTCCGATCATTAGTAGCTTATCTCAGACTTCTCAGTTTAACGTCTCCTACCATCTGTATAATTGTGACTCTCAATGTTTGGGACACCTGTATAAGCAATGCCGTAGAGCCTCAAGATACTGAAATAGCTTCATTATGAAACCACCATAGGCTGCTCAATGAATTTACACTGCATTAGAGTACCATTACAAGACAAATGTCAAATCAGAGTAAAATTCGTAATATCAGAAACCTATATTAAAAATTTCTTCAGTACGATGCATTGCTAAAAATTCTCTATATAAGCTCTATAAAATAAGTAATTGTTAAACGAATACACAAACGTTGAGTGACATTGTTGGCGGGGATATACGCTATCGATTACAGATGCCAACATCGGAAAGATTTTCTATATTCGTATCCATTAGGATGTTTTGTTTTCGATGCGTGACTTATGCACGAGCAGTGTTCAATAAGTAACCCAAGACTTTTTTTTTCTCAAAGCAGGTTTGTTTCACCCAGGATTCTTGGAATATATTATCATTATATATTATTTCCGCCTCTTTTGGCTACAAAATCCCATTATTCAATATAACCTCCGTTCAGTGCGCCCGCTTTACGCCACCTTACTTGGTAGGCCTGTATGCCCCCATTTTACCGCTCCACTGGTCGACGTAGGAGCCAATGTTTTGTTGTGTCATCCACGCACTGCTTCCCTTCAGTGGGCCAAGCAGAAGGAAGTCGGAAGGTGCGAGATCCGGGCTGTAGGCTGGATGAGGAAGAACAGTTCGGTAAGGTTTTGTGAGTTCCTCTCGTATACGCAGACTGGTGTGAGGCCTTGCGTTGTCATAGAGAAAGAATCTCTCTTTGATCTCCCCTTATACTATTAAAGGTTAGAAACGAATACTGTTCTAACAATAACACATAATTACGATCACAACCCAAAATTCCGTAGTGCATTAAAATTTATAGACTCAGTTAAGATGTACCTTCGGGAAAATTACGGAGATCAGCAGTTAGGCGGCCGCTGTGGCCGAGCGGTTCTAGGCGCTTCAGTCTGGAACCGTGCGACCGCTACGGTCCAGGTTCCAATTGTGCCTCGGGCAAGGATGTGTGTAATGCCTTAGGTTAGTTAGGTTTAAGTAGTTCTAAGTTCTGGGGGACTGGTGACCTCAGATGTTAAGTCCCATAGTGCTCAGAGCCATTTTTTCAGCAGTTACGCGCAACGCTCGAATTTCAACGTCAAAACTAGAGAAAATTTCTAAGTCAAACTATGCTCCGATCAGCTGTACAGCCTGTCTCACATTTTGTGTGCATAGGTCACGCAAATCGCGTAAATTACAGGCTTGTGGTTCAAACAAGAAGCGCTGCCACCCAATAGCGTAATACTCGTAGATGTTTACCACGGGACTCACATCAACGTAAGTTCACTATCAAGATCCTCAAAACACTGTAGAACGATGGTCTTTGGTGTGACGTCATAAGCACGTGACTGCGTGTGAGATCTCTCTCTAAGTTTTCATATATTTTTAGGTTTCAGATACATATTTTAACGGTTTTTGTGATAATATTTACTATATATGTGACTTATTAGTGGTTTCTTCATTCACCCCCGCCTTTCTTGTGTTGTGACCTGATATTTGTCAGTGTTTCATATCGAGCAACTTAACCTTTTACCTGTGTTTACATTCCGCGCTGACCAGTTGCAGCTGTAGCGGCGCATCGAAAGCTAAGTACTAATTAATTGTTTCTTTATAGTGGTTTATTTAGGAACTTAAGTGGTCTTCAACCGGTGTTCTTGGTGTTTTCTGATGAAACAATTTTATAAGAAATTTTTGGGAACTGTTTTCAGTTTTGTTACTGTGTCATTAGGCGTTTGATTTTCTTTCTGTGTTAGTCTTTTGTTATATTCTCATTTGCTGTTGATTAATACTGTTAATAATAGTAGTTACTTCCCTTGTAGAGTACTTTTGTGATTATTGTAGTCAGTTTTTTAACATCTTCTTATTGTAGTAGCGGAACATAAATAAAGTAGTTTTCTTGTTTCAATAACTGTAAAATTTTACCATTCGTGAGAAGTGTGGGCTTTACCGTAGGTTCGTGAGTAGTGGATTGCGGTGTGAGACTTGTTCGAAGTATTTTCACTTGGGGGAATGCAGTGGGGAAGACAGTGGGCATTCTGGTGAGATCCTCTCATGGAACTGCTGGTTATGTAGCAAGAGTAAGTTGATATAGGAGCAGGAGCGTAAGATCTGTGCGCTTCAGGTGCAGTTGAAAAACGCACAAGAGGAGCTAGATAGGATGAGGAGGCAGAAGGGGGTTGGGGAATGGGAGCTGGCTGTTGGCAATAGATCTGTTAGGAGAAAGAGATTTTCGGATAGTTTTACTATTGGTGTTTGCAATAGATATGACCAACTGTCAGAGTCTAGTGGAGAGGAATCTCTAGTAGCTGTAGATGTAAGAAGTATGCAGCACACCTCAGCAGTTACGCTAGCTAGGACAGTTGCAAAGTCTAAGAGAAAGAAGAAGGTTTTGCTGTTAGGTAGTTCTCATGGTAGAGGTGTAGGCCAGCAGTTGCAGGAAGTGTTGGGGAGTTAGTACCAGGTCACCAGCATTGTGAAGCCTAATGCAGGATTGGCTCAGGTGACTGTTAACATAGGGGGGGTTATGTAGGGATTTTACTAAAGAGGATCAGGTAGTGATAGTGGGTGGGGCTGGTAATAGTATTGATAGGGATGGGGAGTATGACATAGATGGTGACCTGGAAAAGATAGCCACTCAGACTGGCAACACGAATGTGCATTTCGTGGAACTGTTTCAGCGTCACGATCGGCCTCATCTTAATACAGCCGTCAAGCGTAATAACATGAGACTTGGGGGTGCGCTGATGACAGAAGGCATGAGCCACATTTCAGTGGTGTCGGTGGAGTCTATCAGCAGGACGGGTTTCACTAGACATGGCCTGCACCTCAACAGGTATGGAAACCGGAGGTTGGCAAAGCTTATAGGTGACAGCATAGGTGGGGGTGGTGGGATCACTCATGGGAAAATTCCTGTACTAGTGGGTGTTAGAGCTGCACCTTTTTTAGCTGATAAGTATTCCTGCTTAAGGGAAGTCTCTCTAACAAAGAAACCACTTTCGACAAAGCTTAGGTATCCGAGTAATGAGAGAATTAGTATATTTCATCAAAATATACAAGGTATTAGAGATAAAGTTAGTGAATTGCTTATAGATGTTGACTCTGAAATATATATGAACACTTCTTAAATAAGGAGATAATTCAGAGGCTTCCTTTACCAGGATGCAAGTTGGCTGGCAGCTTTTCTAGGAGCTCTTTGCGGTGTGGGGGAGTAGCCATGAATGTGAAAAACGGTATCCCGTTTGAGTCAATTGATGTTTCAAAGTATTGCACTGAAAACGTGTTTGAATGTTGTGTAAGTGTGGTTAAATTTAGTGGAGTTAAACTTCAAAACTGTTGTTATTTATAGATCCCCAGACTCCGATTTCACAACATTTTTGCTAAAGCTAGAGGAGGTTCTTGGTTCACTTTATAGGTAATACAAAAAGTAAATTATATTTGGTGACTTCAATATTAATTGTATAAGTGATTGTGCAAGGAAAAGGATGCTGATAGACCTCCTTAATTCATATAATCTTATGCAAACCGTATTCTTTCCAACGAGAGTGCAAGGGAACAGTAGAACAACCATAGACAACATTTTTGTTTATCCCTCATTACTAGAAGGGCATTCTGTTAGCAAAAAAAAGTGAATGGCCTTTCAGATCATGATGCACAAGTTTTAACTCTAAAAGATTTTTGTGCTGTATTAAATATAGTTATTAACTTTTTAGGAAAGCTGATCCCGTTGCTGTAGAGACATTTGTAAACCTTATCAAGGAACAAGAGTGGCAAGAGGTTTACAGTGCTGATACAGTAGACGATCAATATAATGCTTTCCTCAAGACTTTTCTCGTGCTCTTTGAAAGTTGCTTTCCGTTAGAACGTTCAAAACAGGGTACTAGCACAAACAGGCAGCCTGGGTGGCTGACTAGAGGGATAAGAGTATCCTGTGGAACAAAGTGGCAATTACATCAAAACGTTGGAAAAGGTCAAAATCTAAATGCAGCAGCTCATTACAGACAGTATTGTAAGGTGCTTAAAAAAATTATTAGGAAGGCAAAAAGTATGTGATATGCAGATAGAACAGCTAAGTCTCAGGATAAAATTAAAACCATATGGTCAGTCGTAAAGGAAGTGGCAGGTCTGCAGAGACAGGTCGAGGATATAGAATCAGTGCGTAGTGGAAATGTCCGTGTTACTGATAAGTCGCATATATGTACAGTATTTAGTAATCACTTTCTGAATATAGCAGGTGAACTAAATAGAAACCTAGTCCCAACAGGGAATCATATAGCGCTCGTAGAAAAAAGTGTTCCGAGACTGTTACCTGAAATGCTGCTCCATGAGGGAGATTGAGTTAATAATTAAATCACTAAAGACCAGAAGTTGGACCATTATGGAGTAAGGGGAGTAGCTTACAATTGGTTCGCCTCTTACTTTAAGAAAAGAAAGCAGAAGGTAATTCTCCGCAATATTGAGAGTGGTAGTCATGTTCAGTCCCAATGGGACACTGTTAAGTGGGGCGCTCCCCAAGGGTCGGTGCTGGGGCCACTGCTGTTTCTTATTTATATAAATGATATGCCTTCTAGTATTACAGGTGATTCAAAAACATTTCTGTTTGCTGATGATACCAGCTTGGTAGTGAAGGATCTCGTGTGTAATATTGAAACATTATCAAATAATGTACTTCATAAATAAGTTCGTGGCTTGTGGAAAATAATTTGATGCTAAATCACAGTAAGACTCAGTTTTTACAGTTTCTAACTCACAATTCAACGAGAACTGATATTTTAATCACACAGAATGGGCATGTTATAAGCGAGACGGAACAGTTCAAGTTCCTAGGCGTATGGATAGATAGTAAGCTGTTGTGGAAAGCCCATGTTCAGGATCTTGTTCAGAAACTAAATGCTGCTTTATTTACCGTTAGAACAGTATCTGAAATAAGTGACATTTCAACACGAAAAGTAGTCTACTTCGCATATTTTCATACGCTTATGTCATATGGTATTATTTTTTGGGGTAATTCTTCTGATTCAAAAAGGGTATTTTTGGCTCAAAAACGGGCTGTTCGAGCTATGTGTGGTGTAAGTGCGAGAACCTCTTGTCGACCACTATTCAATAGTCTGGGAGTTCTGACATTGCCCTCACAGTATATATTTTCTTTAATGTCGTTTGTTGGTAGCAATATTAGCTTATTCCCAAGAGTTAGCAGCTTTCACTCAGTTAATACTAGGCAGAAATCAAATCTGCATGTGGAATGCACTTCCTTGACTCTTGTGCAGAAAGGAGTGCAGTATTCTGCTGCATCCATTTCCAATAAGCTACCACAAGAACTCAAAAATCTTAGCAGTAGCCCAAACGCTTTTAAGTCTAAACTGAAGAGTTTCGTCATGGCTTACTCCTTCTATTCTGTCGAGGAGCCCTTGGAAGAGCTGAAAAATTAAGCAAATTCCAGTGTTACATTGTTGATTTTTTTAATTTAAACTTACGAACTGTCGCCTGAATACGTTTCTTGTATTTCATTTTATCTGTTTCTACTATCGTGTTATAATTTCATGTATTGACTCGTTCCATGACCATGGAGACTTCTCCTTAATTTGGTCCCACAGAACAATAAATAAATAAATATAAACAATGATTGCCTTGTGACACGGAAAGTTATCGTTCGGAGAATGCCACTCTTGTCAGGGAAGACTCTAAGTGTGAATGGATGTCGGTGGTCTGCATTAATGTTTCCGTAGTCGACATCTGTCATGGTGCCTATGATTACTGTTGTGTATGAGGTAATGACAGGAATCAGAGAACATTTTATTAATTAAGGAACCATTTAAATCACCCCAGCTGTTGCAGTTTAGAGTAATTTGTCGTTTCGTTTGATACTTTGGTGGGTAAGGAGAGAATTCAGAGAGCACTTTACTAATTAAAGAACAATTTCAATCACCCCAGTTGTCGCAGTTTAGAATAATGTATGGTTCTGTATGATACTTTGGTGGCCGAATTGTTTCACGTATATAGCAGACAAAAAACAACTGTGCTGCGAGGTAACGTCCACTCAACTGTTGCGGATTAGTAGGTACACTGATGAAATTCATTAATGACGAATACTTTGAAGGTAGTACGATGTCGTACCTTTGTACAGTGAACGCTTCCAAGAGCTGTATGTTCGGGGTAAAACGAGAACGTACACCACACGTCAGCTTTCAAACAGCACTCTGATTATGATTCGACGATGGCAATTGACTAGTAATAATGGAGCCACATTAGAGCGCGTGATATTGAATAGCATTATTAGGTTATTTCACAGTACACTAGAACCACTATATTTTTTAGTGGTTATGACCAACGTAGTGGTCGGACTTCCTTTGTGGATGGTCAAAGTATAACTATATACTTATTACTATCTTGTTAAGAGCACGGGGCTTTGTGTCGTTTGGCTGTTTAAAGCTCGTAGGTAAAAATTAAGATGGATAGTTACTGTGGGACTTGCATAATCCTCCGAGGCACGCGAACCCGCTCCAAAGTTCAGCTTCTACTGTTCTAACATATTCTAGGTGTCGTGACGTGGGACATAGGACTTCTGTTTCGACTACGAGCATGTGTGGTGCATGATAATTTCCTGGATGATTGATTGGTTGAGCTTTCCATTTAGGCTGCGTATTCCCGTCGACCAAACTATCCGAAAAACGAGTCGAAGACATCGATTTTCAAAGTCTGAATGGTTTTCAGATTGGAGGGACTGGTTGTCCCCCACGGGTGTTAATTGTACAAAATAGCTGGGAGTACTGTGGCTCTGAAAAGGCGAAGTTTCGTACTCACGTTTGTATTGAAACAAGGCGTTTTATCAAATACCTGGGTCCACTATTGATATTCGTAATGGGCGGATCGGAGTAAGGGGGCCTTCGACAATGTCAACAGGACCCAGAACAAATGAACAGATTTTATGTAATTATTGGTACTTGTCATTGTGGTACTTGAATACTTTGAAAACAGAGAACTGCAAACGAAAGTTCGAAGTAGCTCGAAGTAGTCGTCGTGATCAAACATTTCAGTATCACCCATCAAGGATCGAAATCCAGAAGAAAAGCAATTTCTTACACGACCGTGGAACAGGGTAGTCGGTCCACCAGAACAATTTCTAAAGGCGACCGTTCGTCAGCAACAGTTAACTGGCATATCTGACACGGTGAAAACCTACCAAGCTCAGAGCGTAGCTGAAGTAAGCTACTAAGAAAAACTCGCCACCAACTTTTTCACTTAAGTCCATCTGTGAGCTGGCTATTTGAGGGTATAGTTGTCGGATGAGTCGTAAAATCTTGATCCTCTCATCCCGTACACGCAGGTTAAAAAGTATCTTGTTGTCGAATGTGACCACGAGGTGCTTTAAGTGACTGCTGCATGGAATTTCCTGATGGCAAAGAATCGGTCTGTCTCTCAAATCCTGGCGGAGGCGGGTAAACATCCCCCGCACTCGTCTGCGTTGATAGCAACTGTATTTTCCCTGGCCCAGTCTTCTATCACCGTGAGTTGACGCTGTAGGCGAGCGATGACCGCATTGACCCTCCGGCTATTGGTCAGCAGGGTGGTGTCGTCTACAAACTGGGCGAACACCACACGAGGCAGTAGCGAGTATCATTGACACAGATGACAAAGAGTAGTGGAGACAACACAGAACCTTGAGGGATGCCATCTGTGAGGAGTCTGAGGCTGTCCCTCGATCTTCAATAGTATATGCCTATTGATAAAAGCGCTGTCGATGATCTTAAGGCAGCAGTCCAGGAGCAGTTGCAAGTAGGCCAGTTTGAACAGTCATTTTTCCTGTCAGTCTCGATCGCCTTTTCGACTTCCAACATAATTGGGACCTTATAGTTGGACACATTAAGGCTGTATGCAATAAATTCGGAGACTCGGATGAATTGCAGGTCTGCAGATAATGAAGGCTGGAAAACAAATTGGTCTGGACGTATAATATCGTTGTCGAGGATCGGCTGCCGAATAAATCTACTCGTCTGCTGCAGCCGTTCTTATAACAAGGTTCCTGGGAACACCGAGGAGCGTGGCCTAAGAACCGCTCGGATAGGCCCCAGGAATGGCACTGCGCTGGCTCACAGCATCTCTGCAGTTGTCGTCCTCTTGTTTTGAGTTTCGATATTCAACAACACTGCAATTACTACTCCATGAAAGCCAGCTGACTGCCCCCCCCCCCCCCACACACACACATCTTAACACTGGTAACATCAACCTCGTATAACAAGAAACACGATTCAGCCGACCAGCCCTAGGTGACTGGTTTTAATCGGCCACGGTCCAATATCGATGACTGCATGCTTACTGCAATTGTCGATGTTGTTTGAGGCAACATGGAAACACAGAGAGGTCGTCCATTTGGTGCCCCATGTTGAACAAACACTTGTGTCTGCACCAGCATTATGCTCTGTCGCCAGATATGTCACAGATCATAGCTTATCCTCCGACTACCAGGTTCTGTGAAAGGCATGGACGTTCGACACCTTCTCACCTACTGATGGCGTCACGGTCTATCAATTACTGTCCATGGATGCCCACGACAGTATTACAAGCATGGCCGATCAGCTTCACCGTTTCCGAAGTGCTCATTTCCAGGAACAATCGTTTATGTCAATGGACTTCCTCATTTGTTGCCCGTATAGTCGCTAGACTGACTCTCCATTCATGGCTCTCCCGCTAACATACGTTCCTTACCGCGCCACGTGACTGCAACATCTCCAGACGGCATTCTATCCAGCTTCGGGCAACAGTCATATTGTTTTGGCTCATCAACGTACTCCACATCACTTGTGCATTATAGAGCAATATAGTCAATTACGTTAACAGCCTTTCAATTAGTCTCCAATTTTTACATGAAATTAATATTACGTCCCCATGGGAAGACAGAGAATCATATTACTACATACACATGTCTGAAATTTGGCGTTCAGGTTGAGTTTGCGAAGTAGTTACTTTTAATTCGTGTTGTAGCATCTCAACAGCTTAAAACTTGCTGTGATGTTTTCACCACACTGGTTGTTGACAGTAGCTGTTATTTGGAAAGTGCACATTCCTGTGCAAGGCCACGTCTACAGTAATTATAAAAAACTCGAAGGTGTGCCTCTGTAATATTCAACAGATGTTTCCTAACAAGATCTTTCTTTTCCTTTTTTCTAGGTATTTTCCCATGATATGCTTCTATCTGAGGAAGCCTAATGTTCTTGTTAGAAAAATGTGACCTAGTTTTCACTAACGTAAAGGGATGAACTTCTAGGAAACTGCCGAGGAGTAAATAAATGGCTCTGAGCACTATGTGACTTAACTTCTGAGGTCATCAGTCGCCTAGAACTTAGAACTACTTAAACCTAACTAACCTAAGGACATCACACACATCCAAGCTCGAGGCAGGATTCGAACCTGCGACCGTAGCGGTCGCTCGGTTCCAGACTGTAGCGCCTAGAACCGCACGGCCACTCCGGCCGGCGAGGAAATAATACTTTGTCCTCTGCTAGTGCCTTTTTCCATTGTTTTATATGAGATGACTACCTTTTTGTATAATGGGATCCACTATGAATTAAAAGCCACAAATTCGCTTGTTTTTCTGCCTAAAGGTGGCTGGGTTCAGTGATAAGTGATACACCGGGTGTAACTAAATTCCCTTAACAGACTTTGAGGACAGGATCCTTATATCAAAATAACAAAAAAATCTAATAAACATGAGCTCTAAAATGCATACCTTGAGAGCTATGAGCACTTGTTCAACAGTAGAGATGTGTTTCAGAGTAGCAAAGACCAACAGGTGTTCATAGCTCTGAAGGTCTGCATTTTAGACCCCATGTTTCTCACATATTTTTTTCGTGTTTTAGTGTAAGGAACCTATCCCCGAATCTGTAAAAGAAATTCAGCTGCAACCTTTACGCTGATCTGCATTAAGTACTCGGTCGCACATTCGCAACTTTCTTTTCACCACACCAAAGTCGCAGTCAGATAGAAAATAAGAGTGCCCTCTAATGGGGAAATAGTGATAGATTTTACGAGTTCTGTAACTTTCTGTGAAGGTCAATAGCTATATAATTCCGATTTAGGCTTCCACATGCTTTGCCGAAGAAGTGGAGTAATAGTACAAATAGTACACACTTCACTAAGACCTTTCTTACCTTGGTTCTCATGGTAAGAATAAAACATACCTGCATCTGGCTTTAGGTTGTGTATCTCAGAAACTGAAACTGCCTGGGACAGAATTTTCTTGAACTTGCAAATATGGAAGTGGAACGTTCTGCATATAATCATGCCAAAACAGGCAACAATCTCTTTGCAAATTTTGGCCAGATTTTTCACTGCAGTGTAAACCTTAAAAGCCTCTCTTTTTATGGACAAACTTTTCTTATTAAAACTGAATGAAATCCTGAAATCTAACAGTGCAGCTACTAAAATGTTATCAAGCTTACCTTTCTTTTGTAGTCTTCTTTTTTCACCATTTTTGAAACATCACACTCTAAGCTGTTAATGTAAATATTACTGTGGAATAGTTAATCAAAACTCACAATAAAAATCACCAATTGGTTCAGCATAATTCCAGGCTTGTCACCTAATGGAAATAAACGCAATTTCAATTCGATCTCTACAAACGGCAAGACAATGACGGCATCCCGTTTTCAATCCAATCGATACGCTTATGTCCCAATAAACCGAAACCAACAATCCTGCATTTTCAGTTCTTAAGGGGTAATCTTCCTTTAGTACTAAGTGAATCGAATTATATTTCTACTAATACATAAGATTTCTATAATTACTTACTCATTATTATAATTTATAACATTAACTGAATTTTCTGTCAACGCTTGGTGGAACGTAATAATGATCAGCAAAACTTTGCAGAAAATGAGAAAGAGTTTTCCTTTTTAGTTTTAATATTATGACAATTATTATCATTATCATTAGTATTCCAGTTTTAATGTTATAATTATTGCTAATCTAAAACACAGTTTTGTAGTCAGTTAGAACCTGTAACAATATAAAAAATCGCAAAAGCAGTAAATTTGAAGACAGCAATAGATATATAAATTAAAATGAAATAATGATATATGTCTATGTATGAAATTAATTACATGATCTAAAATTAAATCATGGAAGATGAACTGATATATGAGATCATATCAATGAAAACCACGCACATATTCATGACTTGCATGGTGAGAAACTGTAGTGGCAATTACAATTTTGTACTGCATCGAAAATTCAACATGGAATGTGCATCTGTAACCTTATCTATTAGGCTGCCTACTGAAACTTTAGGACTATGTACATGTCAGATCTCATATAATCTATCAAGAGTAAAAACCAGAGAGGGCATTAGCAACAGTAATACGTATATTAATAGCTGAATACCATTTGACTCATTTATTTAATATTCCTTGATTTCTTGTCAGATGTTTCTGCACAAGAAATTAAGCATCAGATATCTGCAATGGTCCAATAAATATTGAAGGATCACTGTCAGTTGTTGAGGTGCAAAGGAGTCAGTGAAATGAGGAAGACAGATGTATCTTTGTATTCTTCTTTATTTCATGCACTTTGCCCCCAATTACAGGTCATTGAAGGGACAGTGAGGACAGACATTAGTAGTCGAGCCCCACTGCAGCAGCTTGTGCCTGGGCTTGTGCCTGGCTGAGCGCTGCGCCGCCACCACCGTAGTAACCGCCCCCGAGCCCAGCAGCCTGTGCCTGGGCCTGTGCCTGGGCAGGGGAGTCAGTCAGACCCAAGCCGTAGAGGGCGTGCCGCTTCCAGATGCCGTGGTAGCCGCCGCCCAGGCCGGCAGCCTGGGCCTGCGCCTGTGCCTGGCTGAGGGCAGCACCACCCCCACCGTAGTAACCGCCCCCGAGCCCAGCGGCCTGTGCCTGGGCCTGTGCCTGGGCAAGGGAGTCAGTCAGACCCAAGCCGTAGAGGGCGTGCCGCTTCCAGATGCCGTGGTAGCCGCCGCCCAGCCCGGCAGCCTGGGCCTGTGCTTGAGCCTGGCTGAGGGCAGCACCACCCCCACCGTAGTAACCGCCCCCGAGCCCAGCGGCCTGTGCCTGGGCCTGAGCCTGGGCAAGGGAGTCAGTCAGACCCAAGCCGTAGAGGGCGTGCCGCTTCCAGATGCCGTGGTAGCCGCTGCCCAGGCCGGCAGCCTGTGCCTGCGCCTGTGCCTGAGCAGCACTCAGCCCTGCTCCTCCTCCCAGAAGTCCACCACCGAGTCCCAACCCTGCTGCTTGCGCCTGTGCTTGAGCTTGAGCTAGGCTCGCATCCAATCCTCGGTTGATGCCGAATCCTGTGAATCCAGATTACATATTACATATTTGATTTACTTTCCTCACCTCATCGATCATTTTTTCTACAACAATCATATTTGAGCAACGCTATAATAGATTTGTTCAATTGTTGACTCACATTTACAAAACATTTTGAGGCCTTTTTTTCACCTTCATCCTCTCAACTCCAGCTTAAACTTGCATGCTCTAAATAACAAGAGCCTTTACTACCAGTTTCTCAGACCACATTTCTAGTGTTCTTGATCAGTGTAAAATTGCGACAACCAAAACCGTCTTCTTGTACTATTATGCACATACTACACAAAGTATTATACACATTGTTAGACATCCTGTTAAAAACTGCAAGCAATTGTAGTCAGTAAGAGAACAACAACGAGATGACTGCAGATACAGAAAAGGTCACCAAAGCAGTCCAAAAAAGTGACTCACAGCACCATTTCTACTACGAGGTTATACTCTAGATCATTACTAACAAATTAAGACTACATCCAAAATCAGGAATGGAAGCCGCCAGACCTGCCACTCATCAAACATGTTATTTTGATCTAGCCACTTGAGCCATCCTCTCGGGCTGCTTATGACTACAGCTCACTGCTGTCCAGTCTTATAGCCCTACTTTTGACAGAGATATCAAACTGACATACCTATCAACTCAGTCTCTGTTATCTTTGTAGGACATTAACTTGTCAAGAGAAAACTGTGTCATCTCCTTCCTAAGGAGTTACTGAACAGCATTCTGGATAAGAATGTGGGCGGTTGACACTTCCAACTGGGGATACCAGCTATCAGAAACAGAGCTGATAGTTCTCACTCATCTTATTATTTTATCCTCGAAATTCTGAATAGTATCCATTCCAAGAGCCTTACCACGAAGGAAATATTGTCATTGGTAACAAGGAACGTGTCACACAGGGCAGTGCAATGAATTGTAATTTTGTGGTAAAAAGAAATTAGGATGCATTATTGTAAGAGCGGGATCTGACAGCCTCCTTTCTTGTACTACATTCAGCGCAGGCATCTCTGTCAATCAGTGACATCATAGGCTCCAACTCCTGTACTGGGCAGTAAATAAAGTACATGAAACAACCACCTATTAAGGGGAGGTCTTACCAAGTGAGACACTACCTATGCACACTAGTTAGACAGTGTCCTAGAAATATTTTCCTCTGGCGGCATTTAGTCTACATCTTAGGCACAGATTACAAATTATGTAGAGCATCTTACCAGAATATGTAACCTCCTAGAATATTGCTGCCTAACAACATTGCCGTATGGTAACCACACTCAGGTCTGAAAGCAGGTTAGTCAATCAATTAAGCGCTTAGCACTGAAAGTTTGTTTATAAGGGACACCAACATAAAGCCAAATTACAACTACCTCCTGAAAAGAGCAATACGCTGTTTATACAAACATCGAATATTCCAAACTAAACAAAACAAACATAAGAAACTTCTAGAACCTTTTAGAAATGACAAATAAAGGGTAACAATTATTTACTGGTGCTCAAATTCGAGCATGTGACCCACAGTGTGGCATCCAGCGATGCTAACCACTACTCCACTCTGAATGGAGCATAGTTCGCAACATTACTCCCTCTCCTGGAAAAACAACGACCCACTATTTCAGAAATTTGTTCTTATTGGAGACGACTACAACATCATGGATCCAAATCTTGGCAGTGGCCTATAGTATGACAGTGTACGAGGATCCTTGCGTTTGGGTTATTGTGTAGCCCTTCTCATTTAAGTTTTGCAGTCATCGAGTGGGCCTTCAGTTCCTTTGTACAACAAGCCTCCATCGTCCATATGTGGCTCAGTACTGTTGTAGGACTTCATACGAAGGACATGGATGAGGTCTTAGCGCTTCTGCTTGATGAAGAGTCGTAATACTCAACTACGCAAATGATGTCCAACAAGTAACAAGGATACAGTACGGTCCAAAGTAGTGTTTTAGTAACTTTTTCGACAGTCCCGCATGCCAGATTGTAGTAAAAATACATACGATGTCTCCCAGGCTATATCTCATTGGCTGTGACATGGTGTTTTGGTCTTTCTCCTAAGCATCTAAGGTCCTTCTTGGGTCCTGGTGATGAGGTTATTTCACATAGTCATCCTGAATGTTGTCCAGTTGAAATATTAACTGTACATCCACTGTCCTTTGGGCCTACTGACATTTGAGCAGAAAGAACAGTGTGAAGCCTCTAATGTCTTGCTTTGTGGTGTTATATGCGAACGTCGTGAGGGCATTATAGCATTCCTGTCCCGCTGTTCGACATCACTGTACATCAAGAGCATTTTATTAAAACATTTTGCAAGGCTCTATGGGTGTAGGCTGTTGTCATACTGTGAATGATATCGCAATATCAAGTTACATCTGACACTATTTTTCCTACAATTAGAGATCATAACACAGGCTGCTTCATGCTTCAGAACTATGTCCTCTACAAGTTTTGATGACAGCATTGTGGGTGAAGTATTCAGTGTAGACTATTGTCCATCGATTTCTGTTTATCGGCATAGGGAACATCCGCAAGAGCTCGATTCCATTTCGATGGAATGGCGCTTCTGCAGGCAGAATTGGTATTAGATGCTCTCCAGGTAACTGCTGCACTTGCTTGCGTCACTGTCATTCCTTAGAGCGGCTCACATAGTGCCTAAAAGATCAGTAGAAAGCTGACCAGTGATACCTGCGCCTGATTCTGGCTAGAGTCTTTACGAATCCCATGTGACTAGCTACTGAAATGTCATAGAATTTCTTGACCACAGCTGATTTTAGATGAGCTAGATTGCTGAGAAATTATTTGCAGAACATTGTGTGATGGTTCCTCTTGAACAAGGATGCTTTCAAGAGGAATTCTCCTTTAGTCAGTTCCACCTTAAATGATTATGTAGTTTTCAGCAGTACTGGATCTTCCATCAGTTCAGCAGCAATGTAGTTTGATGCAGCCATGAATGAGAATTTATTGATGGTTCTGTGTTCCACCGAAAGATTCCTTGAAGGTATGTGGCAACCCTATGTCTGCACACCCATCTTGTATACCTTTGTGATGTCACACTCCTGAGGGATCAGTGACCATCTCGCTCATTGCCCCAAAGGATCTGATGGGCTAGTTAGCAAGCATAGAATAAGGTGATCTATCACCATAGAGAATGGTTTGCCAAATAAATATGGCCAGAACTCATTCATGGGCCAAGCAGTTGCGAGGCACCCTTTCTCAGTTGCAGACTTGGAAAGTACTCTGGAAGCATAAGCTGTCACCCATTCAGCACTTTCCTGAAGTTTCACTAGAACTGTACCTATCCCACAAATGATAGCAGCATTGGGAAGCCCTGACAATGCGTTCTTGTAATACAATGCTAGGAATGGAGAAGATATTAGGCTAAGGAAAGATGTTTCTTACACCTCGTTTCAGGAACCTCTGGATCTCCCTGCAGTAGTTCTTGCAAGATATGTGCGTTGACATAGAAGTCCTTTTTGAATCGCCGGTAGTATGAGACCAAATCGAGAAAAATTGTCACATCACGAATGCGTCTAGGAACAGAAATATCCGCGACTGTTCCTATCTTCTCTGGATCGAGAGAAGTTCCATCGCAATAAGTTAGGTGCCTCAAGATTTTCATTGCTTGGTTGAGACTTCGGTTCCGTGTGAAGGCCTGCAGTCTTACACACTTTAGTATGGTTGTCAGGTTGCTTAGTCTATTTCAGTGTCTTCAAAGGAACGTAAATGTCATACGGATAGCAAAGAGATAAAATCTACTTAAGATTTCGAGGCTGACTATCCATCATAGGCTCAAAGACAGCTGTAGCGGTACATAGTGCAAATGTCATAACTGTGAACTCATACAGAGCGTCAGGAGTCCTGAAGGTGGACTTTTTCCAGGCAGCCTCATCAACTTCATTTGACGGAAGCCTGTCCGAACAACCATAGTTGAAAAATCCATCAAGGACACTGTGAAGATTCAGTGGTGTCATCTTGTAGCATTTTCTCTGCTTCCCTCCAAATTATGCGTCGTTCAACTAAATATGCACGAAAGAGATTAAGCTGCTGAGCCTACCAATTTGCGACAACAATAGCAGAAGGTGGCTATGAAGGAGAAAAAGTAAGTAACGAATTGAAGAACCACGTTAAAGTTTGTTAGTTTCATCTCCAGTCTGTGACTGTACTTTGCAGATATTATCTGATGTTCGTGAGAGAGATTCAGCTATTAAATTGGTGCATAAATTCGCAACTTTTTCCTTAATTTTGGTAAACACAAGAAACACACAAACGGAGACTTTAGTCATCAATAATATTTCTCCTTTACTATTTTCAACAGTCTTTCAACTCTGGGGTAGCTTTTCGTTTCTGCGACTGTAAAAATCACGTCGTTTTGAGGCGAAGAACTTGTCGAGTCATTGTCGGAGCGCATTTTTATCAGGAAAGGAAGTTCCTTGAAGATTTTATCGACAGACAGTGGAAAAAGTGAAAATCCGAAGGCTCAAGATCAGTTGAATAAGGTGTCTGCGGAATGACTACCCAACTGAACTCTGTGTTTTTTGTCAGGCTAGAGGAATGCGGGCGGGCGTTATCGTGGAGTAGCATCACTTCACGC
Organism: Schistocerca cancellata; assembly: GCF_023864275.1. Taxonomy (NCBI): domain Eukaryota; kingdom Metazoa; phylum Arthropoda; class Insecta; order Orthoptera; family Acrididae; genus Schistocerca; species Schistocerca cancellata. The sequence goes on from NC_064626.1 coordinate 1,035,369,091, forward strand.
TGTCTTCGTGTCGTTGTGTTTGCATTGCGTCTGTAAGACGTCTCAGTTGTTGACAATAAATGTCAGCAGTGATGGTTACACCTCGCGGAAGCAATTCGTAGTGCACCACACCGCTGCTGTTCCACCAGATGCATCACATTGTCTTCTGTGGATGCGTGGAGGTCTTTGTACTGGGAGTTGCTGCTTTCTTCGGGCTCGACCAATCCTTCTTTTCCTTAAATGAGCATAAAGACACAATTTCTCGCCACAATTAACAGTACAGGATAGGAATGGTCGGTGTTGTTCATGAGCCAATTGATGACGAGCGAACAGAGTTGCACATATGACCACCCGCAGATTTTTTTAATTCTGGCTTAGAGCAAACGGTGCTCACACACCTGATTTTTGACCCTTCCCCATTTCATGCAAATGTCGCAGGATGGTAGAATGATGACAATGTATCACATTTGCCACTTTTCGAGGGTAATGACTTGGATCGTTGTGGATCAATACGTTAAACTATATTATTGAAAGCACGAAGGTAACCCGCCAGCATAGCCGAGAGCGCTAACGTGCTGCTTCCTGGACTCGGGAGGCGCGCCAGCCCCGGATCGAATCCGCCCGGCGGATTCACAATGAGGGCCGGTGTGCCGTCCAGCCTGGATGTGGTTTTTAGGCGGTTTTCCACATCCCACTGGGTGAACACTGGGCTGGTCCCCACGTTCCGCCTCAAACACGCGCGTCGCAGACATTTGAAACACGTTCGCACAATTTCACGATTTACACTAGATGCAGACAGCTGGGGTACACTGATTCCATCCCTGGGGGTACGGGGTGGCGGCAGGAAGGGCATCTGGCCACCCCTAAAATTCACCTTGCCAAATCCGTTCTAACCATGCGGACCCTGCAATCGCTGTGGGACAAGGCGTAAGCGAAAGAAAGAAAGAATGAATTGAAACCATGAAGGTCTTCCTGAAGATGGAGAGTTACTAATGTCAAAAGGATCCTTCTGAAGACGAGAAAACCGTCTTTTTGTGATCTGTCCAGGGGCATTATCCCCATAGACGGCGCAGATGTTTCTGGCTGCCTTCGCTGCTGTCACCCCTTTACTGCAAACAGAAGAATGTGTCGGAAATGTTCAGATTTCTCCACTTGGCACTCCATTTTCTAGCTTTCACAGCTCGAGCCACTATTTCCATATGACAATATATAAACTGAGACTGCAACAGTCTCTCTCAGTCGTAAAGGAAGTGGCTGGTCTGCAGAAACAGGTCGAGGATATAGAATCAGTGCGTAGTGGGAATGTCCGTGTTACTGATAAGTCGCATATATGTACAGTATTTAATAATCACTTTCTGAATATTGCAGGTGAACTAAATAGAAACCTTGTCCCAACAGGGAATCATATAGCGCTCGTAGAAAAAAGTGTTCCGAGACTGTTACCTGAAATGCTCCTCCATGATACTGCCAAGAGGGAGATTGAGTTAATAATTAAATCACTAAAGACCAAGAACTCTCATGGATATGACGGGGTATCTAGCAGAATACTGAAGTATTGTTCCATGTATGTTAGCCCAGTACTTAGCCATATCTGTAACTTTTCCTTTAGGAGTGGTCGGTTTCCTGACCGATTAAAGTACTCGGTAGTGAAGCCACTTTACAAAATGGGAGACAGGGATAATGTTGATAATTATAGACCTATTTCTATGCCATCGGTGTTTGCTGACGTTATCGAGAGGGCTGTATATACAAGATTACTGCAGCATTTAAATTCACATAATTTGCTGTCAAATGTACAGTTTGGTTTTAGAAATGGCTTAACAACTGAAAATGCTATAGTCTCTTTTCTCTGTGAGGTTTTGGACGGATTAAATAAAAGGTTGCGAACGTTAGGTGTTTTCTTTGATTTAACGAAGGCTTTCGACTGTGTTGACCACAAAATATTACTGCAGAAGTTGGAACATTATGGAGTAAGGGGAGTAGCTTACAATTGGTTCGCCTCTTACTTTAAGAACAGAAAGCAGAAGGTAACTCTCCGCAATATTGAGAGTGGTAAAGATGTTCAGTCCCAATAGGGCACTGTTAAATGGGGCGTTCCCCAAGGATCGGTTCTGGGGCCACTGCTGTTTCTTATTTATATAAATGATATGCCTTCTAGTATTACAGGTGATTCAAAAATATTTCTGTTTGGTGATGACACCAGCTTGGTAGTGAAGGATCTTGTGTGTAATATTGAAACATTATCAAATAATGTAGTTCATGAAATAAGTTCGTGGCTTGTGGAAAATAATTTGATGCTAAATCACAGTAATACTCAGTTTTTACAGTTTCTAACTCACAATTCAACGAGAACTGATATTTTAATCACACAGAATGGGCATGTTATAAGCGAGACGGAACAGTTCAAGTTCCTAGGCGTACGGATAGATAGTAAGCTGTTGTGGAAAGCCCATGTTCAGGATCTTGTTCAGAAACTAAATGCTGCTTTATTTACCGTTAGAACAGTATCTGAAATAAGTGACATTTCAACACGAAAAGTAGTCTACTTCGCATATTTTCATACGCTTATGTCATATGGTATTATTTTTTGGGGTAATTCTTCTGAATCAAAAAGGGTATTTTTGGCTCAAAAACAGGCTGTTCGAGCTATGTGTGGTGTAAGTTCTAGAACCTCTTGTCGACCCCTATTCAATAGTCTGGGAATTCTGACATTGCCCTCACAGTATATATTTTCTTTAATGTCGTTTGCTATTAGCAATATTAGCTTATTCCCAAGAGTTAGCAGCTTTCACTCAGTTAATACTAGGCAGAAATCGAATCTGCATGTGGAATGCACTTCCTTGACTCTTGTGCAGAAAGGAGTGCAGTATTGTGCTGCATCCATTTTCAATAAGCTACCACAAGAACTCAAAAATCTTAGCAGTAGCCCAAACGCTTCTAAGTCTAAACTGAAGAGTTTCCTCGTGGCTCACTCCTTCTATTCTGTCGAGGAGCTCCTGGAAGAGCTAAAAAATTAAGTAAATTCCAGTGTTACATTCTTGATTTTCTTTATTTAAACTAATGACGTGTCGCCTGAATATGTTTCTTATATTTCATTTTATCTGTTTCTACAATCGTGTTATAATTTCATGTATTGACTCGTTCCATGACCATGGAGACTTCTCCTTAATGTCGTCCCACGGAACAATAAATAAATAAATAAAAATAAATAAATAAAAAACAGTGAACTACAAACAAAAATTGATGGTCGATAAACTCATAGCAACCGGAATACCAAGATGCAAAACAAAAACGTTGTCAACTTATTCAAGAATGTAATATTTCGAGATTTCGGTTTTACCCCTATGCGTTAGAACACGCTAAAGACTATGACATTATTTTGTAATTTAGAACACTTCTGAAAGACTTTTACTACATTTCCATGGCTTGAAAACTTTGACAACTTTGGTATAAAGGTACGAAACTCGATGAACATTTTCGAATGTATTAGCACACTGTTCTGCTTGTATAACTCTAAGACTTAAATGTCAGCCATCCACTTGGTTGACGACTAGGTAAGAGATGACAGTATGAAGACAGGCAGTGATCACATAGAAAGTATCCGAGGCGCCCTACCTTGCACAGCGGTGGCAGCGACCAGCAGGACTAGGACGGATCTCATGGCTGTGGGCTGTGGATGCTGTAGCCGTAGCGAGCTCTGCCTTACCTTATATTGGAAGGCGATGAGGAAGATGGCCAGTTCACGAGGAAGTCGGAGCGCACGAGGAAGTCGGAGCGCGCTCTGCCACAGTCATTGAACTGTAGATAATGAGGGTGGCGCTACGGCGCGCTTCCACATTCTCGGCGGATATCGCGACCACTCATTAAAATATCGTAATATTCTTCCAAGAACGGTCTGGCTACAAACTGTTCCAGAGGTACATTGTCATAAACTTTCCCTGTGAAGGGCGGTGGTAAACAACACTACGTGCTGTTTCTAAAACTCTGCTGTATTTTCATCTACAGCTACACACACACTCCGCTATCCTGCTCATGATGCATGGTAGAGGGTTCCTTGTAATGCTAATAGTAATTCCTCATCTTGTTCCACTCGAAAAATGGTTCAAATGGCTCTGATCACTATGGGACTTAACATCTGAGGTCATCAGTCCCCTAGAACTTAGAACTACTTAAACTTAACTAACCTAAGGGCATCACACACATCCAGGCCCAAGGCAGGATTCGAATCTGCGACCGTAGCGGTCGCGCGGTTCCAAACTGAAGCGCCTAGAACCGCTCGGCCGCATTGGCCAGCCTCGAAAAATGGAACGAAGGTAAACGACAGTCTATATTTATATGAAATTGAGAATGTGGAAAGAAAGGGAAGGAATGGCTGGAAATTCATGACTCCCAGCTGCACAGGGCATTGTAGTAATGCAATAGTGTAAGTTGAAAATATGTTCCCGACCGGGACTCGAGCCCGGATTTACCGCTTGTACAGCGGTTGCCTTACCCATTTCGGCCTTCCGTACCCGATCCACAACCGACTCAAATTCTGCACTGCGGTGTACATCATCCATTAGCCGCTACTAGCAAATTATTGATTCCCGGAGGAGGAAGGAGCCGGTACGATATTAGTGCTTCCGCAACGAAACGAACGTCAAGCAGCCTTCGCGCTTGAGTGTTGTCATAGTGTTGTATTAACTTTCCAATATCCTCGTCGTAGAAAGCAGCCGCCTGTGCTTTCGGCCAGTTATCTGCATTGGTCTGCAGCTCGTTGTCTGTGGAAAAATTTTGTCTTCATAGCCAGCGGTTCTTGTGAGTAGAGATGAGTCTCAGGGGGAGCCAATTCTGGGTGATCAAACACTTCTCATCGGAAACGCTGCAAGACCGTCTTCATTGCCCCTGCAGTGTGTGGCCGAGAATTGGCACGAAGAAGGAACTGCTCGACAATTGTGTTATGTTGGCTGCATGACACAGGCGAAATCTCTAACCATGCCCTCATACTTGGCGGGAGACGCTTTTCCCTACGCATCTCTACGTGCCCACTGTTCACTCAAAACTGAAAAGAGCGACGGGACACCATCGATGGACATACTAGAGACACTGCCCAACACATCTGTGCAAAGCTTTACCGAATTTTCAAATTGGTTTCCATTTGCGAGCATGGAGAGCTGCATCAAACCAGTCCCTGGACTGAAGACCACAACAACAACAACATGATGAGCTACACTTTCCTAAAGTTCTCCCAATAAAGACGACAATTGTCTTCCCTACAACCGACATTACGTACTCATTCCATTCCACGTCCCTTTGCTACGACAATCCTACATTTGTAGACGACGTGACTGTGTCGAGTATGAGTATCGCTAATACTAATAGTTGTTTTTACAATTCATCTGTATTAACTTACATTTTTTCTGCCTTTAGAGCAAGCTGCCATTCAACACACCAAAAGTCATCCTGCATCCTCCTTGAGCCACTCAGCGACGAACCTTGCTCACTGCTTCTCAACCCAACGTCACATTGTTTGTGTATACAGGGTGATCAAAAACAGATTGGAAAGTTTGTAAGAGAGTTGCAGCATAGGTTCTGCTAATAAATAATTTTTAAGGAAAAATAATTGGCCAGGTCCTAGCAGGACTCGCGCAGGGTGGGTTCAATACGAACTTAGAAAGTTCGTCCATTCCGGGGTCGAGGATCTCGACGATTTTTGCCAGTTATTGACATTCATACTGGCAAGATATTGGTCACAGGGATTTAAAGACATCGGAGAACGTTTAATTACAAGTTTGAAGTCGGATGGTAAAAGAAATATTTTCTTCGTTTGATATAACTTCGAATTAACGATTCTGTGATTTTTTTCCATTTCTTGTATTGTAAAACCTTTATTATTGCAAAATTTCATGATTCTAGACCAACGGGAAGTATCCTGTAGATTTTGATGAGTGAGTTTGTCTCAAAATATGTGAGATGAACGGCCATATGTTTTGATTGTATTGACTTATACAAACTCGTAAGTTAACGTTTATTATACAGACAACGGACCATAGACCTCAGTATGAGACCTAAATTTCGACTTGATGCGTCAACCGGTTCTTGATAAAAAGTGGTCTTATCAGACTGACGGATAGGCAGTCTAAAAATAGATGACAAAACATTTTTTTCACGTGATATAATTACAAATTAACTATTTTCGGACTCTTTCATTTGGTTGTAATGTGAAACCTTGCTTCTTGGCAAATTTCATGATTCTGGGTCAACGGGAAGTATGCTGCAGGTTTTGATGAGTGAGTTTGCGAGTATAAAAATATGTGACATAAATGGCCATACATTTTTATTGCACTGACTTAGAAGCTTTATTTTTCTACACCGGCAACGAACCGTGGTCTTTAATACGTGAAATAAATTTCAGCTTCATACTTCTGCCTCTTTCCTGAGAAAAATGGTTTCGAATAGTGGGATAGACAGACAGACGGACAACAAAGTGCTCCAGTACGCGTTTTGTTTTTACCAGCAGGGCTTCGAAACCCTAAAAATCAATACTATGCGCTGCTTCAGAGTTAATTTTCTTTGAAGTTAACCAGTCATACCGTTGCGTGCGTAAATTCAGGCGGTCCACCATAGACGGTGTCGCGAAACGTGTTCTTCGTTTGTTTTTCTGAAACCGAACACGAAAGCGAACAAAAACTGCACATGCAACGGTAGTTGGGATCGAACTACAGCTAAAGGCTGAGCCGTCTGTTTCGCTATCATCTATCCTATGAGAACAACTGACACTAACTGTATCTGGCGGACCGCTTGAATTGTCACGCGTGGAGGCCTTCAATCTCAATAACTCGGAAACGGCGCAACGTACCGAATTTTTTTCTTAACGTCATTCCCCAGCACAATGTATCAGGCAACACTCTTCCAAGCTTTCCAGACTGTTACTGACCGCCCTGTATAGAGAACAAGAACGGCCCTATCACACTTCCCTGGGGCATTCCTGAGGATACCCTTGTCTCTCATGAACAATTTCCGACCAGGACAACGTATTGGGTTCCGTTACTTAATAAGTCTTCCATTCAATCACATGCCTGAAAACCTATTCGATATGTTCGTGCTTTCGTCAACACTCTGCAATGGGGCACTGTGTCAAACGGCTTCTGAAAATCTAGGAAAATGCAATCTGCCTGTTGCCTTCATCTCTAATTCTCAAGGTATGGTGCGAGAAAAGGACAATAAGAATGATTTTGGAGATTATAGTGGGTTTGTATTTACATTCAAGAAGTAATTGGAAGCTCTATAAAGCAAAAAAGTGACGTACACTTCATCATTTCATGTGTGCGGATGACGATGTTTTGTAGCCCATACTGGTTTACAGTATTCTGAAACAAGCGACGATAGAAAATTTGTACCAAGGATGAGATTCGAACTCGAGTCTCCCACTAACTGCAGATGGCAGATATGCAGTAGCTCAAATAATTATAATCAATAATAATATAATAAATAACTGATTTCTCCTGTCGCGTTGTTAGCGGTTACAGGTGTGTCAGATTTTACACGTACTATTCGCGTTAATGACTCAGCCTACTGGCCCATTCCGCACAGACCGAGCCTGTTGTTGTATCTTGAGGTTCTGAGTAGCACGATATCATGATGGCAGAAGTTTGTGCATATTTTCGAGTGTCTCAAGAAACATGGGTTACGAGAAATGAATCGAGTTGCAGGGTAGAGTACACAAACTTCAAGTAAGGCTAAACTTTTAGCGAACTAAAACACATTACTATACGAGTTTTCACATTATTAACAAAAATTTTCTTGACATGCCTCAAGGACTTTCCCCGGTAGTGTTAGACGCGGGAAAAATACTCTTTGTTGATGACAGCAACTTCTATTCTAAAGATTTGAGAAGAGTAAGATTACAATAAACTTTTTAGTTTACTTTTCTTGCAGAGTTGGCTCCAGTTCTTCTTGTCTAGGCGTCTGATTCTTGAAGCTAAAATTCTCACAGTTTAGATCCTCGTGGTTGAATTGATCTAAATAATTTTGAAGATTATCGTTGCAGAATTTTTGTCTTACGTTAATTTATTTTGTCACATTTTAGTATATGACACAGTCTTTTGAATTGTCACATTAACAAAGCTGAATTTACATTGTTCGCCCAAAATACAAAAATACGTCCGATCACATCCCCTTACTACTACTCCACTCTTCGCTAATAACAATATTCCAAAGGCCTTACAATTTTTCTTCACAAACGAATTTCTATTATTCTCGATTATTATATCATAAACGAATCCAGAAATAAACATAATAAACAGTACTAGATTGCGTAATTAATAATAGAAATTTTAAGTGTGCCGAATAATTCCTAACTTCAAATGTTTCAAAAAAAAATTGTAACTGTACATTCAGAACTAGTATTTATCGATTACAACATCCAAAATTATAATTCCTGTTCATAAATCTTAGCTTGAAATATAACATATTATGTATAAAATTATATGATTTTTTTTTTCAAAAAAACAGCTGAAATAATATTAACCTGTCGAAGATTTAAAAAATATTACTGGAATCAACAGCTACTGTCGATCAAAAGTAATGCTAGAGGAGGATGTCCCGTTACAATACTCAGAGAAAATACAAAGAACTCCTTGCAGAGAAAGTAAATATAACACTCACCGAAGTTTCTAATTAGTCATCCCGCAATATAGTAATAAAAAATGTAAAGAAAACAAATCCCATGAACTTCAGTTCGATGAGGGAGAGTGATATTGTTTAGTTAAATGTAGATGAGAGAAGATTATCAGTACAAAATAAAGTAGGCATAATGCACTAATAGATCTACAGTAGTAATGAACAAGAAAATAGGAATATGGATAAGCTACAATGAACAGCATCGTGGCCGCATTATCGGAGCCAAGACAGATACGAGGGTGTTTTGAAAAGCAACGCCTCCAGATTTTTAATGTGAAAACTATTAAAGAGTTTTAAATAAAAAATGTTATTAACTTTCTGTACCTTTATTCTTCATGCCTACACGTTTATTTCTCAACATAATGATCCTGGTGAAGAAAACAATTCACCCAACGAGAGACCAGTTTGTTGATACCATCGCTGAAGAATATTTGACTTGTTGACTGAGCCACAACCTCACCTATGCTTGCACCGCTTCATTAATATCAAAATGAGGTCTTCGAAGGTGTTCGTTAAGTTTTGGAAACAGATACAAGTCGGATAGGGCCAAGTCGGTGTCGTATGGAGTATAATCAATGACAACGCAAGGTGTCGGATTGTTGCAGATGTCGCAGCGCACGTGTGGTCTGGAAATTTCATGCTGAAGAAATTTCCCATGTGTGGACGATCTCTTCGAATTCGAAACTCGATTATAGCACGATGTTTCTCACGCATTTACATATTCACGTTTGACACTGCCAAGCTGCACGCTACAGTTCGGAGCCCTCTAGCAGTAAAGGGCTGCAAATATGTAGACGTGAAGAATAAAGATGTAGAGTGTCACTGATGTTCGTTTTATTTAAAAAGTTTAAGAATTTTCACGTCCAGCACGCCCTCGTACAAAGCCAACACCCACCACACTAATAGGCTACACGTTTATATGCCAAGAAGCCACGCACATCGAGAAACTACATACTGAATTCAATAAATTTTCATATAGAGAAGGGATACAAGCCGAAGTTCGATAGTGGCATATACACTGAAGAGCCAAAGAAACTGGCACACCCACCTAATATTGTGTACGGCCCCCGCGAGCACGCAGAAGTGCCGCACCACAACGTGGCATGGACTCGACTGATGTCTGAAATAGTGCTGGAGGGAACTCACGCCATGAATATTGCAAGGCTGTCCATAAATCCTCAAGAGTAACGAGGGGGTGGAGATCTCTTCCGAACAGCAAATTGCAAAGCATCTCAGATATGCTCAATAATTTTCATGTCTGGGGAGTTCGGTGGCCAGCGGAAGTGCTTACACTCAGAAGAGTGTTTGTGAAGTCACTCTGTTGCAATTCTGGACGTGTGGGATGTCGCATTGTCCTGCTGGAATTTCTCAAGTCCGTCGGAATGCACAATGGACATGGACGGATGCAGGTGATGATGTTTGGTTTGTGGGGCGCTCAACTGAGCGGTCATCCCAATTTTTACGCAGTCCAATTTTTTTCACATTCCAGTCTAGCCACTGTCACGAATGACGATGATGAAATGATGAGGAAAACACAAACACCCAGTTCCCAGGCAGAGGAAACCCACAACGCGGCCGGGAATCGAACCCGTGACCCCGTGACCCCGTGATCCAGAGGCAGAAACGCTAGCCACTAGACCACGAGCTGCGGACTGAATGTGATCAGACAGGATGCTTATATACGTGTCACCAGTCAGAGTCGTATCTAGATGTATCAGAGGACACATATCAATCCACCTACACATGCCCCACACCATTACAGATCCTCCACCAGCTTGGACAGTTACCTGCTGACATGCAGGGTCTGTGGACTCGTGGAGATGTATACACCCATCCGCTCGATACAATTTGAAACGAGATTCGTCCGACCAGGCAACATGTTTCTACTTATCAACAAAAAAATGGTTGGTTCAAATGGCTCTGAGCACTACGGGACTTAACATCTATGGTCATCAGTCCCCTAGAACTTAGAACTACTTAAACCTAACTAACCTAAGGACAGCACACAACACCCAGCCATCACGAGGCAGAGAAAATCCCAGACCCCGCCGGGAATCGAACCCGGGAACCCGGGCGTGGGAAGCGAGAACGCTACCGCACGACCACGAGATGCGGGCACTTATCAACAATCCAGTGTGATGCTGACAGGCCCTGGCGAGGCGTAAAGCCTTGTGTCGTGCAGTCATCAAGGTTACACGAGTGGGCCTTCGACTCCGAAAGTCCATATCGATTATGTTTCTTTGGATGATTCGCACACTTACACTTATCGGTGGCCCAGTTTAGAAATCTGCAGCAATTTGCGGAAGGGTTGCACTTCTATCACGCTGAACGATTCTCTTCAGTCACCGTTGGTCCCGTCCTTGTAGGATCGTTTTCCGCAGCAGCGATGTCGGAGATATTTTACCGGATTTCTGACATTCACGGTACACTCGTGAAATGGTCGTACGGGAAAATTCCCACTTCGCCGCTACCTCGGAGATGCTGTGTCCCATCGCTCATGCGCCGACTATAACACCACGTTCAAACTCACTTAAATCTCTATAACCTACCATTGTAGCAGCAGTAACCAACCTAACAACTGCGCCAGACACTTACTGTCTTATTAGGCGTTGCATACCGAAGCGCCGTATTCTGCCTGGTTACATATCTTTGTATTTGAATACGCATCCCAAACCATCTTTGACGCTTCAGTGTAGAAGAGAGGGAAAAATGGGAGCCGAACGTGGACTAGGGACAAAGGATTGAAAGGGAAAACCTGTTAGTAGATTCTCCACAAAGTGCAGCGTAATCATTGCTAACACTTAATTAAATCGCTCCCTTCAGGAGCTGAGTATGTCGTCTTGAAGTAATGCATCCAGCTGGTTACTCTCAATGCGCATTTCGGTAGTCTTATGGTGCCCACTCCTATCTACTCTTAATTAACAACTTGCACAGTCACTGGTCGTGTCCACTAATTATTAACATAACTATGTTTTATCCTCCCCACCCACCTGTGCCAACGTTGTACTTTAGACCTGTAATCCGTTATCTATTTGTCAACCCTTCTTCATAAATACCAGTGACTAATTGTCATGTTTAAAGATAATAAATCTAATTGTTATAGTGACCATTTGTTTCCTTCATAGCTAGAAGCTCTCAACTCCCATTAATATTTGTATGTGACTGGTGTGGTACCCATTTGTTTCACGATTAATTGAGCCACCCGTATTAATATTCGTTTATATAAGACATTTCCGTTGCGTGACAATATCTTCGTTTTAAATTATTTTGCATGATCATTTGGAGTGGTTCCTTAGTCCGTTGGTCACCAGAGTTTGGTACTGTGCAACCCAGGGGTATGCACCAAGCACAACTGACACACTACGTAAAAGTCTGTGCGACCCTGCAAGGATTAATTACCGAAAGCTGGAAGTCTTCTGATTCTCAAGTTGAAATTTTGTTTCAACTAATTTTAACTGAAAAAAGCGGAAAAGTAGGTCCAACACCCAGCAATTAATGAACATCTCCAAATCTAAACTAATTTTTTTACTAATTTGTGCTTTTTCCTAGCAAACTGCATAAGCTGGTGAGTAAAACTACATCGTTGTCCTGAGCACTCGTCTTTGAAATTGCCAGGGAAGTTTTTATCTGTTTGTGTCTGGTTAGTATTTACTGTTTTTCGTGAAATACGAGTATAATCAAGAATTTGGTTATCAAGCGGAAATATTCAAATGTGTTTGTATTTCTGAGAGTTATTTGTAGATATTGTTTCGTGCATGAGGAATTAATGAACTATAAGAATTCTGTGAGATTAAATGTCGTGTAATGATTAGTGTATATTAGGCAGAAACACGTCGCGATATCCACCAGTTCAAGTTTGGTTGATGCAGGAAACTGAACGGTCTAATCTGTGTCAGTTGAGATGGGTAGTTTAGGTCCATTCTGGTGCACTCAGCGCCTTCTTATTAGTCATAGCACACCTTGTAACAAGTCTGTACCCGAATTCTGTGAAACTTGCAAACGTTGTGGGTACTGCTTACGCGATTGTCAAGGATGTGCTTGGCTATTTATGAGGAAGAGAAAGCAGAAACGAATTTGTTGTTTATTTTTGTAGACCAAAAGGCTATGAATTAGGTTAGTGATTTATGTATGTTTAGTAAGGGGAGAATTGTTGATTGATAACTTGAACAACAACTTACACTGTACATACGAAATGACGAGGCCAGTGTTAGAATCCTGATTTCTTGGGAAACATTTTTCGCATTATATATAGATGTGATTACCACTGGATAGTGACACTTCTGTGGGAAATGTGTCAACGTATCATTAGTGTGCGGGGTTACGAAGTGAAGACTTTTCTGCAAACAGCTGAGCACTGTATGAAGACGCGACATCCCGATCAGCAAATGAGTAGACATATTTCGATGATCTGCTGGTTAGAAAAGGAAATCCCACAAGCGAAAAGGAGAAAGGACGAGAAAGATGAGTGTAGGAAAATGCAAACTAATCAAACGGCAATAGTTGAAACTGCAACTGAAGTAACCATCAGCGAAAAATCAGAATTAAAAATCACGTACGGTGAGTTGTCCAGTGAATCGGCATTGGAAGAATCCATGCTGGTCAAGCTGATAGAAAACGTTAAAAATTATATAGAATATGTGGCGGAGTACACTGAAAGACTGAATAGTTATGGGAAAATATCGCGAATCGACAAGAAGCGCAAAGGGTCCAGACTAGAGAAATATTTAGAGTAATAGAAGAACGGAGGCAACGTGCCTCACTAAAAAAATTTAGCGCCGACTTAGAACTACAAACTGCAGCCCGATTTCTTTAAAACTGAAGAATGTTTGGAGGCGCATAGGAAACACAATGAGAAACGGATTATAGATTTGGAAGAGAAGGGTACGGGAAAATGTCGCCAGGGCGAAGAGAGAATTTTTGCGAAGCTAGACGAAGGGTTGCGTCGAGTAGATTCATAATTGGCAACATCAATGGAAGAGCAACGCTAAAGGACAAAGTTAAAGCATTGGTGAAGATATTAAATAAAATCAAGTAAAGATCTGAAGCTGTTGGAAGAAAGATCCAATAAGCAGAATAAGGCAGTGACTATGAATATGGCGACTAATTTGAAAGAGGAAAATAAGATCGGGACGGAATTTGCACGTGAGAACTGTGAGGAAAGTGTTAGTAGTCACTCCACTACACAGTCTCGCGAATCAGTTGAATATAGTCTAACAAGCACCGAAGAGGACGTAGTGCGTCGACAGTATATTGGAATCTAGAATATAGGTCACTTTTCGAATAAGTACGACGAATTTAATCAAAGACTGTGGATTAGTAATTTAGATCATATTTACCAATGTCATGGTCACATCACCAAAAAATTAACTTCGTTTGCGCACACTTGCGAAGAGATCCTGCAGCAACAATGAGTGTCATAGTACTTGACTGTCAAATTAGAATGAATTTTGACGGTGTGTCATGGAGGAATATTGGCTTGAAAAGGAACATGAGAAGAGAGAGCTCCTCATGTCGCCGAAGTATTCGAGATCGGAATGGAACAGTCTAAGAAAATATTTCAAGACTATGTTCAATAGAAATAATGTACGTCAAAGGTGATTATACGGCTTTGCTTCGTGAAATTACCGTATCGAGTGAGAAGAGTGCTCATGTTGGCCGGTAGAGGTATGTGTGCGCTGGAAGAGTTTTAAGAACTGTTGGCAGAGTTAGGATTTGAGCGCAAAATGGTCGAATGACTTTCGTAACACAGAGATTATTAAGTACGACAGAGGACAGTTCGTGTTACATACAGGTTTAGAGTGTGAGGTTTGTGTACATATAGATTTAGTCCGAATGTAGTCGAATCAAATCAGGTGAAGCTGAGGAAATTAGATTAGAAAATGAGAGACTTAAAGTAGTAGACGAGTTCTGCTATCTGGGAAGCAAAATAAGTGATGATGGTCGAAGTGGAAAGGATATAAAATGTAAACTAGCTGTGGCAAGGAAAGAGTTTCTGAAGAAGAGAAATTTATTAACATCGAGTATAGATTTAAGGGTCAGAAAGTCTTTTTGATAGTATTTGTATGGAGTGTAGCTATGTACGGAAGTGAAACATGGACGATAAATAATTTAAACAAGAAGAGAATAGAAGCTTTCGAAATGTGGTGCTACAGAAGAATGCTGAAAATTAGATGGGTAGATCACGTAATTAATGAGGAGGTACTGAATAGAATAGGGTAGAAGAGGAATTTGTGGCACAATTTGACTACAAGAAGGGATCGGTTGGTAGGACACCTTCTGAGGCATCAAGGGATCACCAATCTAGTATCGGAAGGGAAGCATAGAGGGTAAAAATCGTAGAGGGAGACCAAGAGATGAATACACTAAACAGTTTCAGAAAGATGTAGGTTGCAGTAGTTACTCGGCGATGAAGAGGCTTGCACAGGATAGAGTAGCATGGAGAGCTGCATCAAACCAGTCACTGGACTGAAGACCACAACAACAACAGGCCTGCTCCGTAAGATTTGTAAGGAAAGGAGGAAGATTGGGCTTCAAGTACAGTGAACATCGAGGTCATTAGAGACGGAGCACAAACTCGGATTGTGGCAAGGATGGGGAAGGAAATCCTGTCCTTTCAAAGGAACCATCGTGGTAGTTGCCTGGATCGATTTTGGGAAATAACAGAAAAGGTAAATCTGGATGGCCAGACCCGGGTTTGAACCGTCGTCCTCCCGAATGCTAGTCTAGTTTGGTGACCACTGCGCCGCCTTGCTGGGTGTAATATTTGTATATTATAAGTTTGATTATCGTGCGGGTGTTGATGAACTGTGAAAATTCTGTACAAGTTGCGTGTGTCGTGGCCCTAAAACCAGTTATATCAGATGACTCATTAGCGGAAATTTCGTTTCATCAGTGACTAATTGAGTATCCCAGTTGCGGAGCAGCACTGACACAAGAGAACATGTTGATAATGATTTGTTGGACTCAGGGCTGCGCCGCTGACATGTACTTATGGCTGTAGACAGACGCGGGGACATTGTATATTGTGATTAAAGATTAAATTGGATTTTTGGTTGCGGGATCGCATCGTTTGCATTTACAGTGACGAGAAGCGTTCCCGTAGTATACGTAAACTGCACTCCTGAAGTTTACTTAAACGTGATGGCACGATAATCTTAGTAGTTATTTTTCCTGTCGAGATGTTCAAAATGGCTCTGAGCACTATAGGACTTTACTGCTGAGGTCATCAGTCTCCTAGAACTTAGAACTACTTAAACCTAACGAACCTACGGACATCACACACATCCATGCCCGAGGCAGGATTCGAACCTGCGACCGTAGCGGTCCCAGACTGTAGCGCCTAGAACCGCTCGGCCACAACGGCCGGCCCTGTCGAGATGGTGTAGAACTAAATTCACAAGGAAGTACTTAAGTCTGAAGTCAGAAAATGTATTATTGTCTATGGTTTTTTATTTGATGTTCGCAGGGAATGCGACGATCGTCTGGTGGAAGTGTCCATTTATTAAAACATTTTTACAGCAATTATATCGGCAAAAAATAAGAATTGGTAATAGCAGCAATAGATGTAATGCGGAATGCAATTCAGGTATGGAAAGGAGGTATTTGTACTAAATATCTGAATTTTAATTAAGGTAGTTCAAAAAATTTTCATAATGGAATAATTAAACATATGTTCGTGGTCATTGTATGTTTCAGGATTGTCCTACAAAAACAATTTCTTATTAAAAAGAAGTATCTTAATCCGTGAAAGAATGGGAAGACAGAGAAAATACGATATTATGACCCACCACGTAAATCAGGATGTATAATTTCTTACTTTAGTGGAAAAGTATCTGATCATAGGGCACGCTAATAACTGTAGAATGAAACTGCATGCTATTCACCACTATTTGTATGGCTAGTAACGCTGACCACCCCTAGTAGTGTACGATTTCCATTTCACTGAACTTCATTGTTAATATTAATGGATACTGCCTTTTTTATAGCAAAATGTTCTGGACGATGGATCCAAAGCATATTTGAAGATAATTTAAATAATTTCATATTTAAAGGACTAAGAGCCTCAGTTCTTAATAAATTGCAAATTTTTGAGGCCACGGAGCCGCCCATTGAACTGTATTTCCATAAACTATTTGGGATTGAAAGCTTTTACGAGGCTACAGGACCCAAAATCATGCTGTAGGTGTTTTTGTAAATTGGCAGACAGTTCGTAGACCAATGAGTAACATGAGAGTTTTAACGCCACAGAACTTGTTCGTTATACAGTCTTATTGTTTTGAGACCACAAAGCCATGAGCAGTACCGTTGTGTCACTTTCAGTAGGAGTTTCTTTTCTTGTATATTTATTAAAATATAAAATTCATTGTAGGCCACAGGGCCATAATTAGCACTACTGCTGCATATTTATACGTTAGGATTATCTTTTATTGTGTACATATGATTGTTATGTGCAAAGGTTTTATGCAAAATTTCTGTATTGTATATATAATGTTAAGTGATACAACTGTTCAAAGACAATTAGATCCAAAGCAAGACGCACAAGCACACGGAGACAACTATCGGATTTTTTAGTATCCATACTCGATTTTAATATTTAATTACAAGCCACGCGGGACAGCTGCGCGGTCTAAGGGGGTCTTGTCATGGTCCGCGCGGTTCCCCCCGTCGGAGGTTCGAGTCCTCCCTCGGGCATGGGTGTGTGTGTGTCGTCCTTAGTGTAAATTAGTTTCAGTTAGATTAAGTAGTGTGGAAGCTTAGGGACCGATGACCTCAGCAGTTTAGTCCCATAAGACATTACCATAAATTTAAATTTTCTTTTACATTTAATTACAAGAAAATTAGTAGACTTATCGAAAATAACTTGCAACAATATTTTTTTAGGCAGTATAGAGAAATTTGGTTTTAAAGTTCAGTATATATATTTCTTATATTAAATTGTATAAGAATTTTCCAGTTTTCGATATCTTCGCTACGAACTACTCACTTCAAATCTATATAGCTTGATATGCGTTTGTCTGATGTTAATGAAATTTTATAAGGTTACAGGCACATACACTGGTAGTGGAAATCTAAAGTTACAGAAGTCTCAATCAGCCACAAAAAGTTTTTCTACGGTAACTTTTTCTCAGCCTAGGATGAACACATTACGGAAAGCATGGGTTTGTTTTGAAGGTCTATTTTGTGCTTGTAAGAAGCAACAACCACTGTGACGGTACAGTGCGATACGAATTTTATAAAGAGTGATATTTAAGACTGCTTCTGTCCTTACTGGGCCTCACGATTAATAGCGTGAACGGCTGTGAAAATGAAAGCATCGCTGCCGCGAACCACTGGGCTGTTAGAAAGTGGTTTGCCTGTGACTGGCGACGTAGCACGTGATTCCCCCACTGCAACCGCTGTTATTCCCACAATCTGACAGGCATAAAACCAGTCTTAAATATCACTCTTCATAAAATTCGCATCACTCTGTACGGTCACAATGGTTGTAGCTTCTTACAACTGCCGAAACGAACACACGCTTTTTGTTACTTGCTTTTCTAGGCTGGGAAAAAGTTACTTTAGAAAAATGAGACTTTTGTGGGGTGATTGAAATATGTTGTAACTTGAGATTTTCACTACCGATGTATGTACCTATAACCTATTAAAATTTCATTAACATCGGACAAAAAAATTTCAAGCTATATACACAGAAGAGCCAAAGAAACTAGTACACCTGCCTAATATCGTGTAAGGCACCCGCGAGCACGCAGAAGTGCCGCAACACAACGTGGCATGGACTCGACCAATATCTGAAGTAGTGCTGGAGGGAACTGCCACCATGAATCCTGCAGGGCTGTCCAAAAATACGAGAGGGTGGAGATCTCCTCTGAACATATAAAGGCACATTTGCATGCCGAGCGTGAGTTTCCTCGGAAAGGCGAAATATTAATTAAATAAATAATCAGTGACAAATAAATAAAGCCTATGGCACACAACTGCAGCGCTGTGTCGCTGATAAAACAAAAGCACAATTACGTTACTCTTATGTTTGATTAAGAAAAGGGAGAGCTCTGGTAGAAGTGGTGCGAGAAGCAGGTATTTTATTCTATTGTCTGGCACACCGCCATATTTCATGTTATAGAAGAATACTGCGAGTTGCAACCAGACTAGGCACTCGACTCTGTAAAGAATTTATATTTATAAAAGTAAGTAGGATTATGAACTGTAGGCTTATTCATTGAATATATCTGATTTAACTGACTGTGTAACTTTTTTATGTTTAGTAGACAATCACCTCTGTACGACGTATTGGCATGGCTGGCAAATTATTGAAATATTGAGATTTAGATTATGAGTCCGCACCTACCGCAGCAGTCTTTGGAAACGATTTATTTACGAAGTCCGATTATTTCAGTTTTATTTCACGGTCAACTACGAGTAACATTGCCTTTACGAGAAAGCCATTGTCAAGCGTCTGATACCGAATAATTAAACGTCCACGTTCCAGATAAGCAAATATTAATTACAATTACAATCACAATCGCCATCATACAGATAGAAAAATTAATATTTAAATAATATTTTTTATTTTATTTATTTTATATTGGCGACTGCGTGTCGGACTTGTTATTTTGTCATTTGTTACATTGTTCTCTTTGTTTCATGTGAAAAATCAACTTTCTGGACCTGGACGTGAATGTATGAGAGATAACAAAAAAATCTGAAGATATTTTCCAATTCTAAAATTTTGCGGGAAGACGCAATGAAACTTCCAGCAAAATAAGGTAAGACGCAGCATCTTTGCATTAGCAGGCTTGATCAGACGTATAATTCAGTGTATTAGCTTTTCAGTAGATTCTGTAGTGTTTCTTTCGTGCATAACAGTTTTCAGTGATAAATTTCATTCTCAGTACTTTTCCTTAAACAATAACGTATGCAACAATACCAATACACGAGTGTACAATATGGCCGACTTCTGTACGATACGTAGTAACATGGACAGCAGCCATTACCAATAATCTCAAATTCAGTTTATATTTTTAAATTAACAGACAGCCATTGTTGCTACGAGCGATTCATGCTCAACTGCATTTTAGTTTAAAATCAGTGTCAAATATTTTCTTGAAACATATATCACGTGTGGCATGGTAATAACTAGAAATCAATACGCAAAAATGGAACAGCAAAGACGTACCATTCAGACGCAATCCGACTCGGACGAGAGACAAATGTTAGAAAATGACTTTACGACAGCAACCGGTAGTGACGATTTATCAAACATTGACGCAAGTGTTGACGGAAATTTTGGCAATAGGCCGTCCACTACAAAAATTTCAAAGTCTCAGTCAGAGCCCATGTTGATGCATGACGTCACGTCTAATGACGCGACGGGGGCACAGACCTTGCAAACAGTAAACATTGCCGACATGTTACAAATGCTAATGAAACAAAACGCCGAAAACATGGCAACCTTACAGACACAAAATGACGCAATTAAATCTGACCTCATAGCACTCAAGACAGGTAATGACACTTTATGTAAACGTGTGGAACTTATAGAGGCCACACTGACCAAACAGATGACTGAACTCAGTACTAAATTTTCCCAGCTTAATACGAGACAAGAAAAGACTACAACTGACGTAGCACTTTTACAGACACAAGTAAAAAACCTTAATGTCACGTGTGAAGTTCTTACTGAACAAATTCAAACATATCCTTCAGTACATGACAACCTTGAAAAACGAATTACTGACGTACAGAATAAATTTGACAATGTTGAACAACACCTGACTGACATCTTACAATCTGATGCCACAGCTCATTTTCAAAATATTAATAAAGAATTTCATGATTGGGTAGTGAACAAAGACAAACATTTTGATAGATGCTTACGTGAAAATTTACCAACAATTGTGCACGACTCCGTAGCGCAATACATTACTAATAACAAACAGCTGGTCAGTGACGCAGTACAATCCGTCACTGCACCCATGAGACAATTCACCAATCGACCACAGTCTGTATGTAACGAAAATATCAGTCAAAATGCACAGTTCAGGAACCAATATACATTCGAGTATGACACACACATACCGCACACGACAAACACACAAGAACAAAACACACCACGACTACAACACATACCACTGTGTGCAAACACAAACACAAGCTATTATCATGGTAAACCACAGCAACATTATCGTAATTACTCGCCAGCTGAACATACCAGTAATTACAGTGGAATAAATCCATATCACAATGCGAAGGAAGAAGAAAGCTTAATGAAACACAGGCAATTTCAGATTTTTATCCCAGAAAAACGAACCATTCATCCGGTGATTTTTCTTAAATCTTTTAGTAACGCATTTCCACGCACTTGGAGTGACCGGAAAAAGATTTCATATATTGTCGGTTACATCCAAGGCGATGCAGCTGTCTGGGCATACAGTCAAGCTGACGTATGTACCACGTACAGTGAGTTTGAGCGTGCTTTTCTGAACAAATTCTGGTCGCAATCCGTCCAGGAGCGACTCAGAAGACAAATTTTAGAACCTGAAACTTTTAACAGTAAAAATGGCAACTTACGCAGATATTTTGAAAAATACTTGAACATGGGACACTTTTTAGACGAACCAGTCGCAACGCGTGATATACTCCGTGCGTTGAAGGCCAAATTGCCTTTCAACATTAAAGAAAAACTCCTACATATCCCGGATGACGATTCAGATTATTTTTTAACAGCCTTAGATTCGGTTGACATGTTACTTGAAGATCAGCGCTTCGCGCGGCAAAACAGCAGCCACAATGTTTACACTAGTGGTATGCAAAACATGCAGGCTTGCCAACTCAATTCTGGCGCGCCCACAGTTGGATACGCGGTACAGCAAAAACAGCAAACTCACATGCCGTTTCAATACGAAAATCAAAATCAACACGCGTATTCCAATACAAACAATAGTTACAACAGTAATAACACTTCATGCGGCAATCCATACAAAAGGCACCGCGGTAATAACTACAACGGTAACAACGGATACAAAGGCAACAACAAAAACACAAACAGAAATAGAAATAATAATAACTACGAGCCAAGACAGCATCAAGGTTGGACTCGTAACGATCAGTACTTCCATTCAAACTCTGCTTTACCACAGCAGCCACCAGGACAAAATTGGAGCATACCTTACGACCGACAGGTAAGTTATAATGCGCAACAGCAACAACAACTGCAAAAGTTTGGAGATCATAATAGGCAATATCCGAATGTGAATATAATAGAAATGACACCTGATGCACAACCTCAATCTGTGTCAGTACCTAGTACAAATGCTAATCCGACAAACTAGAAACAGTCACTTCTATGCCCCAGGTCATGGCTGAAGAATTCTTGCGGGGCGACTGCAATGTTAATCAGTTATTTGACACCACACTTGAACAACAGAATAATGATATGCCGAATAATTCTA
The DNA here is from genome assembly GCF_023864275.1 of Schistocerca cancellata. Lineage (NCBI taxonomy): Eukaryota > Metazoa > Arthropoda > Insecta > Orthoptera > Acrididae > Schistocerca > Schistocerca cancellata. Next base: position 1,035,391,179 of record NC_064626.1, read on the forward strand.
AACAAAAATTACCTTTTTTATTTATAAGATACAACTACAATAACAATATATCAGATGAACTTTTACAAGACAGTACACAATGTCGTTCAAACACAAATGAAATTGTTTTAGCATCTACTACTGGTGTAGTAGGTGGGATTCCAACTACTATTATCCTAGATACAGGTGCAGCTGTGAGCGTTTTGTCTTTTAATTTCTATAAAAAGATGTGTGAATTGGAACCTGTGCCTGAGTTTCCTGCCCAAAACTGTAAAATAACTACTGCACTAGGTAATAAGTCATGTAGGGTTACGAAGCAAGTTTTTGTAAACATTAAAATAGGTAATGGAACCGTACAATGGCCATTCCTGGTTGTACAAAACCTTGTGACAAATTGCATATTAGGAATAGATATTATGAGCGAGAAGGACTCTATTATAGACTTCTCCAAAGGTAAATGTATTTTAAATGATAAAGGCAGTGTAATTATTATTGATTTGGACAGGAGAACTCTAAAGCATGACAAACACTGTACAGGGTACAAGGTTCAGTTAGTACTTGACAATGACATTCAAGATATGCAAACACACTCATCTGACACAGAGCTAATGGACTTGAAAACATTGCTTGATCATAAGATAAGTGAAGCTACAGCTCTCAGTGTACATGAACGTATAAAACTACAGGAAGTGTTATCCAAATATTTACAAGTTTTTACCAAACGATTAGGTGTTATCAACACGTATGTATACAAGATTGAAGTTAAGCCTCACAAGATATTCTACCACCAGACATATAACGTACCGTTATCTCAACGACCTGCTGTGTGGCAAGAATTAAAATAAATGTTAGACTGGAAGGTCATTGAACCATCCACCTCACCTTATTGTAGTCCTCTACTTGTTGTCAAAAAATCAAATGGAAGCATTAGGTTAGTGTTAGACGCACGAGCAATTAATGAAATAATTTTACCGGTTCACACAAAACCCGAAAATTTAGAAGAGCAATTACAGAAATTTCTAGATGCAAAATATTTTTCCACAATAGATCTTGCTAATTCGTTTTGGCAGGTGGGTATCACTCCTGATTCACGGAAATATACTGCATTTATGTTCGGGGGGCGAACCTATCAGTTTTGTGTTCTACCTTTCGGACTGAATGTCAGCTCTGGGGTATTCATTACAGCCCTGGATACCGTGCTTGGCGACGATTTAGTTGAGACAGTCACACACTATGTAGATGATATACTGATAGCTACACAGTCTTGGAAGGAACACGTTGACACACTTCAAAGAATTTTAGAAAAATTTGCACAAGCTGGAGTCACAGCCAATCTTAGAAAATCAAAGTTTGGTTGCAGTGAGATAAAGTATTTAGGACATATCATTAATTCGCAGGGCATACGTCCGGATCCCAGTAAATTAGATGCTATCAGAAACTTTCCTAGCCCTCGTACTAAAAAGCAGTTAAAATCATTCCTTGGGCTATGTTCATTTTTCAGACGTTTTTTGCCACAACCACTTTTGAACAGTAAACATCTGCTAAATCTACTCAGAAAGAATCAAGTTTGGATCTGGTCGGAACAGTGCCAGAATGACTTTAATACAATTAAACATGCTTTAGTGGGTGCAAACTTATTGAGCCATCCAGATTTCAATTTAGACTTTTGTATGACTTGTGACGCTTCACGAACTGGCTTGGGATGTTGCTTATTTCAAGTTGTAAAGAATAAAGAAAAGGAACAGATAAGAATTATTGGGTTTGCAAGTCGTACTCTAACTGAATGTGAGTGTACATACTCCACTACTGAGTTAGAAACACTTTCCATAGTATGGGCATTCAAGAAATTCAATTATTATTTATTTGGAAAACATACAGTAATTTACACCGATCACCAGGCCCTGACATTTTTGTTAACTTGTAAACTTGTACATCCTAGACTATCACGATGGGCAGTTACACTTCAGAACTACTCTTTTGAAATTAAGTACATAAAAGGTAAGGACAACACCATTGCAGACGCTTTGTCTAGACTTCCACAAGGTATGAATGATACCAACAGTGACTTAGAAAATATAAATGACTACAGGATTCTCTTAATGCAAGACAAGCAGTATCACCAATATTATATTGATATGTGCAGAAACATGGCTGAATTACAAAAATCTGACCCTCACTGCTATAAGATAATAACATTACTGGTAGAAAAACACAATCATCCTTCGACTAAGTATTACAAGTTACACAATGATGTGTTATTTTACCGCCGACATCCAAATGCTACTAACTGGTGTGTATGCATTCCCAAAGAGTCTGAACGTAATCTAATTTGGCACACACACTTAGTTTGGGGTCATTATGGGACGAAAAAGTGTTTGGCAAAGCTCAGCACATACTGTTATTTTAGCAATATGAGAAGAAAAATTTACAGGGAACTGAAAACATGTGTCATATGTCAAAAATCAAAACCTCAGAATTTATCCACAAAAACAGATTTACATTCTATTTTACCTAGTAAACCCCTGGAAATTCTGTGTACTGACATCAGTGGACCGCATCCAGCAAGCTCTGGAGGCGTCAAATATATCTTAGCTTTTTACGATATATTTTCTAAACATGTCAAACTTTATGCTTTAAAATCCGCCACTGCAAGTGCTATAATACGAAGATTCTCAAGTGATTACCTGACGCACGTGGGAAAACCTAAAGCAATTCTGTCAGATAATGCAGCATATTACTCTGGGTACAAATGGAGAAATTTCTTGAAGGACAATAACATTAAAAGTATATTTATTTCGAGGTTTAGTCCACAATGTAACGCGACTGAGAGACTTTTCCGAGAATTAAATCGATTCATGAGGACCTATATTTCATCAAAACATACTAATTGGGTGTCCTACCTAAGTCTTTTCGAAGACGTACACAATAACTTAAATATTTATGATACAAATTACACACCTAACGAGATCATGTTCAATTGCAAACAGAACGATCAGTGGATAGAACCATTACCTAAGTTGTCAGACAAGGAAATCACACCTGAACAAAAAATAAAAGAAGTATTGACTACGCTGACACATCACGCACAGATACGAAACAAACATCACAGAAACATAATAAAAAGAAAACAAAAATTCGAGGTAGGAATGCTTGTACTACTTCGTACTCATCATAAATCTGTAGCACTCAAACGACGCAACGCTAAGTGGCGTCTGCTATATGAAGGACCTTATATAATTGTTAACATACTGCATCCTGGTGCGTATCTGTTACAACATCGTAGAACTAACAAAATTATTGGGCTATACGCACACCGAGATCTTAGAGCATTTCATGCTGAATAATGTCAAAGTCATACCCATCAAAATATTGCTAAGCAACTCGAAAAACTCTGTTGTTACAACACAGATAATAAGTAGTGTAGAAATTTTCATTTCACCGGTTCCAGAGTCGCAGTTGAAGGCAGAAGAACTCTTCTTTCAGCGCGCGCCACCACCTGGAAGACGGGATATCAAAATAAAATTTATGATTACGTAGCAGTGAATGATATATTAATTTTTCACGGAACATTTGTTATTGTAGGTACCACCGACTTGGTATGACACCTGACGAACCGACAGACGTCATCTGTGAAGCGATCTTTTACTTTGAGAAATAGATTAGACGCACATCTCTCAACACAAAAAGCATCTATCAGTAGTCAAGGCCACACAGACACTCTACACACACGCACAAAACGCGAGGAATCGAACATTTTTTCTCTCTTACTATTTTGAATATTTATTGAGTAGTGAAAACGCCTGGTCTTGCCTACTGATGTAATGAATGTTGTGTCTAACCTATCTTAATTTCAGATGACATCACGTGACACAATGTAATAACCTATAGCTATGTAATGATGATGCAAACATGTTTATGTGCAACTGTATTATGTTTATGCTAAGAAAATATGTGACGTGTGTATGTATAATTACTTATTTTTTTAACTGATGTATCATGTAACTGTTACTATGTAAAAAATTTGAACAAAACGAGTGCCAAAAAGACATTGCATAGTGAACCTCGGTTCACGGACATTAACGAACATTACTAACTCTGCAACTACGCAGAAACCTATGTAAAAAAAAAAACAGTTAATGCCATTCATTATGCAGCGTATCTATGTAAACGCGATGAATGATTTCTTTGATTAATAACTACGAACATTTAGGTGAGCTATATTCAGCAAAAAAAAAAAAAACTGAAAATGTGAAGTGCATAATTCCTGCATCGTCTAGTGACATTACTACAGTACCTAACTTCAAGATGTTAACTGGATTAAATGGACACAAAGTGCCTGTCCAGAAAACAACACGACGGGTGGAAGAATTTTGGTTGGAACTTCAGGGAATGAAATGTTCTCGAAATGTGACGGACACTCTTACCTGGACTGTCCAAGGATCGACGCCAGCTATGTGCCGTCCGAGGTTCTGCAACCAAGCTTCCACGGAATGTAAAAAAAAAAAAAAAACTGCACGTGGACCAATTACTCGACGGGTCACGTCTGATCTGTAATGAGCAATGCCTTTAGTCACAACGAACTGCATCACAACGACTATAATGGAAATGGGAAATGGACACGCTTATGTATTAATCACGTTGTTATACAACGATGTTACTGTGATCAAAAAAAAAACTTTACCACGACGATACTAACCTGTAAAAAAAAAATTATTGTGCAGCAGATGAATATGAACTGTAATAACGACACGATGTGTATAGGTCAACGCACCTGAAACATACGGACATTTTTCTTTGAAGTATTTCAAAACAATACTATGTAACTAAGAACATTCAACAATCTAAGTTGTATTGTGTTATAACAAATATTGTAAATTTAAAACTAAGTTACCGGTCATAGGATGTAGTCTTCATATGTAATCTTGGTTGAATATTTTCTTTGTGCAACGACTGAGAAACGCGCGCACACGAACAATATGAACTGCAATACTGTGCCGCGTGATCTAACTGTACTATATAACGGCAGTGCCGGAGTCACACAGACGCTTCTGCGCATGCGCGCACTCTATCTGCCAACATAAGAACTTTTACGGCGCACCCGCGTCATTCTAATTTTGTATATAATGTGTATAATGTAAGTCATGTAAATAGTTGTAGATAACTTAGATTTTCTTGTGCCTTTAGGTGAATTGCTCGCCTGCAGGTGTGTCCTTTCGCCTCGCAATTCAGGGGGCAATATAAAGGCACATTTGCATGCCGAGCGTGAGTTTCCTCGGAAACGCGAAATATTAATTAAATAAATAATCAGTGACAAATAAATAAAGCCTATGGCACACAACTGCAGCGCTGTGTCGCTGATAAAACAAAAGCACAATTACGTTACTCTTATGTTTGATTAAGAAAAGGGAGAGCTCTGGTAGAAGTGGTGCGAGAAGCATGTATTTTATTCTATTGTCTGGCACACCGCCATATTTCATGTTATAGAAGAATACTGCGAGTTGCAACCAGACTAGGCGCTCGACTCTGTAAAGAATTTATATTTATAAAAGTAAGTAGGATTATGAACTGTAGGCTTATTCATTGAATATATCTGATTTAACTAACTGTGTAACTTTTTTATGTTTAGTAGACAATCACCTCTGTACGACGTATTGGCATGGCTGGCAAATTATTGAAATATTGAGATTTAGATTATGAGTCCGCACCTACCGCAGCAGTCTTTGGAAACGATTTATTTACGAAGTCCGATTACTTCAGTTTTATTTCACGGTCAACTACGAGTAACATTGCCTTTACGAGAAAGCCATTGTCAAGCGTCTGATACCGAATAATTAAACGTCCACGTTCCAGATAAGCAAATATTAATTACAATTACAATCACAATCGCCATCATACAGATAGAAAAATTAATATTTAAATAATATTTTTTATATTATTTATTTTATAAACAGCACGTTGCAAAGCATCCCAGATACGTTCAGTAATGTTCATGTCTGGAGAGTCTGGTGGCGAGCGGAAGTGTTCAAACTCAGAGGAGTGTCCCTGGAGCCACTCTGCAGCAATTGTGGACCTATGGGGTGTCGCATTGTCCTGCTGGAATTGCCCAAGTCCGCCGCAATGCGCAATGGACGTGACTGGATGCAGGTGATCGGACAGAAGGCCTTCGTGCCTGTCACCTATCAGAGTCGTACCTAGACGTATCAGGAGTCCCATATCACACCAACTGCACACGCCCACACCATTACAGAGCCTCCGCCAGCTTGAACATTCCCCTGCTGACATGCAGAGTACATGGATTCATGAGATTGTCTCCTTAACCGTGCACGTCCACCCACTCAATATGACAATTTGAAACGAGACTCGTCCGACCAGGCAACATGTTTACAGTCATCAACAGTCTAGTGTCGGTGTTGATGGACCCAAGCGAGGCATAAAGCTTTGTGTCGTGCTGTCATCAAGGGTACACGAGTGAACCTTCGGCTCCGAATGCCCATATTGATGATGTATTGTTAAATGGTTCGCACGCTGACACTTGTTGACGGCCCAGCACTCAAATCTGCAGCAATTTGCGAAAGGGTTGCACTTCTGTCACGTTGAACGATTCTCTTCTGTCGTCGTTGGTCCCGTTCTTGCAGGATCTTTTTCCGGCCCCAGCGATGTCGGAGATCTAATTTTTTGCAGGGTTCCTGATATTCACGGTACACGCGTAAAATAGTCGTACGGGAAAATCCCCACTTCATCGCTACGTCGGAGATGCTGTGTCCCATCGCTCGTGCGCCGACTGTAATACCACGTTCAAACTCACTTAAGTCTTGATAATCTGCCATTGTTGTAGCAGTAACGATCTAAAAACTGCGCCAGACGTTTGTTGTCTTATATAGGCGTTGGCGACCGCAGCACCGTATTCTGCCTGTTTGTATTTGAATACGCATGCCTATACTATTTGGTTGGCGCTTAAGTATAATTTTGAAGTGAGTTTTTCGCAGCGAAAACGCCGCAAACCAGATAGTCCCTATTACAGTTTAAAATTTAAAAAAATGTGCGTTGAATTTTTAAACCAAATTGCTCCATAACATAACGCAGAATAAAACAAAAAAATATTGATACAATTAATTTTTTTATAGAGCTATTGGTTCGCCTGTAACTGAAGCTTAAATTCGAGACTCCAAAATAAAAAAATCCGATGGTAGAGGCAAGAGCTGGGACCAGCCGCAGTTGAACCAAGTGCGGCTTTCAGTGAGCGGTGGTAGAAGACCCGCTGAGAGATTTTCTCTGGACACAGCGTCCGCCGCCACTCTCAGAACCCTCGTTGCAGCCGGCTGTCGGAAGGAGTCTTTCATTGTTGGTGGCCTGTCTCCACGCAACTGTCAAGGTCAGGTTTCCTTGCTACTAGAGCCGACCCACTTTACACAGGAAGTGAATGTGTGCCCGATCTATTTACGCCGGCAGTCATGCCCTACGGTTCCACAGACTACGAGACAATGCTATGAAACTCATCAAACCAGTGTCAGCATGATGAACTTTTAGAAAGACCTTTAGCGACCTGAAAGAAAAACGCACCTGTGTGGAACGCTATCCAGAGAAACTTTCTATGGACACTGAAGCACCACAAGGTCATAATAGATATGTAGTTAACAAACTACTAAACTCTCGTTGTGTACTTGCATATTGAGTCATGCCCATCAGAGACATGAAGACCACTGCTGTTATAGTCGACATCTACTTTATAGCGTGTTTGTGAAGGAAAAATCATTCCTGTTTGACACTCACCACGCCACTTGTGTGCCATTAACACTTTTGCAATTGCTCACGTAATCTAGTGAGGACTGGTGAGATCCGAGAGCTGGTAACTCTGACCTCTGTGTTACTGCACGCTGTGAGTGAGGTGGAGGTGGACTAATTACCATAAAATGCAAACTATGGACACCATTTCTATGCTAGTCAGCACATTAACTCTGGTCAAGGCTTGTTATTTACACGAGGAACAGGCTTTGGACTTTTATTGGCGTCGCACGACCACGAGAATATTTCACTGGAACTATGAACACTCGGAAATTCGTCTCTCATCTACCTAAAGCGTACAGAAGCAATCTGCGTGACGAACAGAGTTATAGCGAAGATTACTGATCTATTTTTGTCTTATGTTTTACAGTATTTTTCTCTATTATGCATATTTCTGGGACAATTTGTAACTAAGATTGGCCAACCGGCCTTATAAAGACTGTAGGAATGGTTTTTTGCCGACATAAGTTATCACCTGATATTTGAAGTATGTCAACAGCGACGCAAAATATTACATACAGCAAGTGTGCTATTTTCACCTTTAATTCAGTAGTGTCATGGACTGTGCGGCTGGTCCCGGCGGAGGTTCGAGTCATACCTCGGGTATGGGTGTGTGTGTTTGTCCTTAGGATACTTTAGGTTAAGTAGTGTGTAAGCTTGAAACGTCCCCTTAGAAAAATTATACATGACTGTGCTTAAACTGACACACAATATTTTTAGCTCAACGCAATCTGACTTTCAAAAATCCCTACAAAGGAGGGCCCTGACGAACATTAACCTATACCTTTCACAAATCACTTACCTCACCAAAAATCTTCGTTACTCGAACTACTGCAATACAGCGAGCGCCACTACTGCCAGCTAAATAAAAGATTCCAACTACTGAAGGCACTAACTACTGATAGGCATAGTTAGCAAATGAAAGATTTTAATAGAGAACAAACAATGTATTTACCTTAATAGTCATGAAAAATCATAATATACATAGCAGTTCATGACATCCAGTCTTACAAATTTCAAAACTCCGCCATTTCTCTCTCCACATCCACCACTGCTGGCGGCTCGCTTCCAACTGCGCAACGCTACGCGCTGTTCACATCCAGCTGCCCAACACTACAATGGCCGACAACAATGCAAACTAGCCACAGACTGCACACATCACAGCCAGTGATTTTCATACAGAGCGCTACGTAACGTTGCCAATAAAAAAAACATAAACAGCCTACTTACATAGCCCCCATGATCCCCACAAAAAATTTTACAACTTGTTTTGGGCAGTGGCCAATACAGATTTGAAAAAATTTTTCATAATTACAATAACAATAAATCAAATACACACACTTATTGATACAATGTTGGTCAAAAGCTAAAATTTTCTCACAGTCCTGATCATTCATCACAGTAAAATTGCAGTGTTTTTTTTTCAAAGTCTGAGCAGTAAAAGAAAATGCACACGGAAGTAATGGATTTCCATGCAGTCTTGAAGAAGTAGTGTTGTCCTTCCAATGGAAAGACAGTGCTGACTCTTGACATGCAGACAGGTAATGGGCCACACCAGAGCAAACCCACAGCAGAGTCAGTTGAAGTTATGAAGAATATTGGTAGGTAGGTCATCACAGAGTAGACCCACTGTAGTTCTGGTAGAGATTACAGTATTGGTGGGCCTTCAAAGATGCAGACCCACTATAGTCCTTGTAGAAATAATGGTATTGGCGGGCCATCAAACGTGCAGACCCACTGTAGTCCTTGTAGAAATAATGGTATTGGTTGGCCATCAAAGATGCAGACCCACTGTAGTCCTTGTAGAGATGGCTAGCAGCCATCCGTTGCGACTGTGCAGGTGCACAATCACCATCAAAGAGTCTTGTGGACAATATAGCAAGTCCAAGAACCACCACTTGTGCACTCACAAAAAATTTTTTTGGAATGTCCTTAGAACCAGCAATGCTGTTATCCAGTCCCTTGTTGAATTATTAACACATGTGCAAACACTAACAGTCCCTACTTCTCACATATTGTCCATATAGTATGACCAACAGAAACGTGTGCAGTGAAATGGAACTTACAAGTTAATAATATGATGAACTGGAGTCAATTACAATTTTATAACATAAGAAAACAATTACAAAGGTACAAAATACATCATTAAAGAACATAACAATACAGATAACATTTGTAGTACAGGCTTTACGAATAATCGAAATAACATATACATCAGTGTTACAGGAATTATGACATGAGTACATACATAAAAGATCAGAATAACTTTCGAAACATCAACTTCACACATGAGCATTAAAACAGAACAGAATAAATAATGTCTAAACATCTTTACAAAGAAAATAACATATTATCAGAAAAATTCTACAACATAAATCTTATTAGCTAAACACATAAAGACAGGAAAAAGACAAATACACAAGAGTACACAAACACATAGTGGGTTCACACAAGGAACGGACAGGGTTTGTTTTACTGCAGTATTTTGCAGACAAAACTTTCTCTACTTCTTGGAGATCTCCCTTCACTCTTCATTATTTCCAAAAAGGCCTATCCAAACATGCTTTCTGTATTTTGTTCACATCCTGTTTCAAAAATAGTTTTTCTCCACTGTACACTACTTTTCTTTGCCAAACCATTTTCTTATAGCTTCTCAATGCATTTCTTCCAATTCATCATAGTTAGTTTCTTATATAGTCTACCCCCTCTTAAGCTAACTTAAATCCACTGAGATCAGATATATATACCAAGGGACAAGGCAATGCAACAGCACATAACAAATTAACACAAACAGCAATGACAAAATAATTCAAATTGGCAAAGCAAGCAGCACTAAAATAAATTAGCAGAGCAATTGCAATATTACAACTAATATAAGGCAATGTGCAGCAAACAATAAAAATAAATCAGTAGTAAAACTGGCTTAACAGAGTAATACAAAGTCAAATTCAGTAACACTATGCCTGGCAAACAGCAGCAGCAAATGAAATAACTTATACCTAAACATGACAAAGCTCAAGCACAAAAAATATTACACTAAAATGGCCATGTCTAATACCTATGTCACATCTTAACACTAGACTGATGCATCACAAAAACTTACTCTGCAAGAAAGTTACAAAGTCATTAAAAAAAATTATTTATGCAATTCCTGTGAAGGGAAATGTCTATTTGTGCTCTCTTTTCTAAGAAAGTATATCATAAACGTATTGTTTACTGGGTCTGTACACAGAAAATAGTGATATTAGTACATCTATTAAATTTTATAATAACCAATGCTGCAGTGCAGCTAGAAACTAGATATTAAAGAAAATGAGCAAATATGTACAAAGGAAGGCACGAAACATCATTCATTAGCCATATGAAATTTCATATTGTAGTAAAAAAATCTCTCAGCTAGAAAGACAGTAGTCATAATCAGGTGTATAGACATAAAAATATTTCTCGTCCTTTCATTAGGCATTTCAGTAAATATCATAAATTAAGAGCTCCACAGTGTTATCATATGTTTTCAAGTTTGAGCGTCTCGTATTTGCGATGCTTCTTACAAAGGAATGTCAATATCGAGGATAATGGCCCCCTTTTTTTTCTACCTGTGCATCTGAAAGGCACACACTAATGGCTTTTTTCCAGGCGACTGTCGTGCCGCTGGGTGCCCAGGACTCATTACGTGAAGGTGTACACTTAACTTTCTTACTGATATATTTACGACACCAGTTTGCATTACAGTGACAGTCTCATATAAAAAATTTAACAGGTCGAGAATTTGCGTTGCAAATGTGTAGAAACAAAATCCTATGAATATAACAGTGTTCAAAAAGTTTTTGTCGGCATTGTGGTACATTTGCGCATTTACACACATTTCAAACCCTTAAAGTACGATTCTTGGTTTCCAACAACCTTTTCCACAAATCAGAGTCCCTAACCACTACTCATTATTCCTTACCTTATTATATATATACATATCGTCGACACTTATACAATATTTCAAAATAACAGATACATAGCATAATCAAATTCCTCATATAAGATCAGCTTATTGATCATAAACATACCTCAACAGCATAATACGCATCGTCGTCGTAAAAATAACATCATAACACCTCAGTCAAATCTCAAAAACGTCGTAGCTTTCTGCAATAATGTCAAAACCTAAATAAAATTCTCTGCTCATTTCAATAATGTCATCTACCTCAAATGTACTTTAAAATCATGATCCCATACCAAATAAATCATTCAGAGCTCTCATAGTATCACAATGGTTCCGAAAAAATATGAACAGTTCACAAAGTACAGACGAAATACAATTTCATAAGTGTGAAGTTATCCAACTGTGTAATTGCATAAGCATGTGTCACTGACGTAGTAGAAAAAAAGTTTGTCTCTCTCAGTTAAATAATCAGATAGCTGTGTAATTATGTGTTAGAGAAATATGGTACCGATGTGTAAAGTTGTGTAAGCAAATACCATATTAGCTAGGGCTCCTTGTGCTTGCCAAACACATGATACACAAAAGTAAGCGTTTACCCCCCTGAGGATTAATGTAATTATACCCTCAGGTGTTACAGATTACAGCAATGGAATGAAATGTATCACGGAAAACTTTCTTTGTAATTGAAAAATCTTGAAAATAAATGGTTTAAGTACAAAATTAATCACTCAAATGTGTGTCCTGTAGCGCTAAATGTGCATCTTGCTGTAAGATAATTCTGTGGAAGTGTTGTACTTATTGTCCTCTGTAAGCAAAGTTCTGCTGAAGTCAATGTACTTACCTCATCATAAACGAAAGTGAAATGCTTTGCATATAGATATCGTAGTTATTACGTACCTTACCATGATCAAGTAAGTACTATAATATAACGTATAGTTGTGCTACAGAAAAAGCAATCTCATTGTAGCTATACCACAAAAGTTACTACTAAAACATGTTTTACTTTCCAGAATAATACAGAAAAACTGTGCAGATATAAAACAGAAACACTGCAAAAGCAACATTGTAAATTGTCACTCATTAGTAGCATCGTGATAAAATCGTGTATCTGTCACATAGACTAACCACTGTGTCATCTGGTATCTCACAGAAAGTACTTTAAATCCAGAATGTATTTTCAAGTAAACCAAAATGTTACATTAAAATCTCATTAGAAGTACCAGTATATGTTCTAAATATGTAAGCCTTATAGTCATTACGTAATCGTGCAACTAACAAGCAAGAATGTACACACACAATAACACTGTGACGTCTGTTCACTATAACAATGCATTCGTAATTTCTGTTTAAATAAGTTCTCTTGGTTCTTGATTGGATATTTAACTTCAACATTGTTGCATGGTAACAGTTTATAAGTCTTACAAAGCATACTAGTAACGTGAAGAGAAAAGTTTTATGGCAAAGACTAAGTTATAAAGCAGATTATCTTTCAATAAACGGTTTTACATGTGAAATGTGGTGCAATCCTTTACTCTTCCTAGTACGCAGAGGTTCAACTTGAACGGAATTATCATTCAGTATACGTCGGTGAGGAATGCTAAAATTTTTCTCAAGGTTAGCGTCTATGTTATTTTTCTCTGAGCCAGCCGGCGCACGCGGCTGCCTGCGGTGCGAGTCATTGTCTGTTCCTTTGCTGGCGCGCATCATTATTGGGATTAGGAGACCTAACTTCTACAAATTCACCTTGTCGAGAGTGCCCTGCTCTGTTTGAATCTCGCCAGTTCTGATGCAATTCAGGTCTGTCGTTACGATCGTATCGTCTGTCGTCATGTCGGTAGATTCCATAGTTTCTTTCTTGTCGGTCAGGTGGTGGAGAATTTCTCCCTGAATCGTAACTGCGCGCTGAACTATTGCATCTGAAGTTATTCTGTCTTCCTTGATAATAATTATTTTGGTTCCCATATTGTCTGTTTTTATGGTTATCTCTGTCATATTCATTACTACGGAAATGCGATCTTTCTCTGTAACTATTATTCTGCCAACGGCTGTCATACAGGTGGTGTCTGTTTTGGTCACGATTTACGTTGTAAGAATAGCCTTGTAGTGTCCAGTTATTATTTCTGTCATCGCGGAATTGTGACGGATGTGACCTGTAATTGTTGTGCTCCTGTTTTCGCGTTCCGCGATTGTCAGTGTCAATTTCCAGTTGTTGTAACAGTCCCTGAAAAGCTTCGATGTCGTCTTTGCAACGTCCTGCCAAAATAATATGTCGTAAATGTTCAGGTAATTTGATTAAGCAAATGCGGATGAGTTCTGAGGGGCTGTATGGGTTTGACAGGTACTGATTCTTGTGCAACATGTCTTCAAAATATTTCACAAGACTGAAAAATTCAAATAGTTCGAAATGTTTCATCATTATGATGCTATGTTTTACTCGGTCTTGTTTAGGCTGAGACCAATATGCTGAGAGAAAGGCATGATAAAAATCTCCTTCACTGCGGCAATCGTGAATGACCGATCGCATTCTTACAGCTGGTTCATTCTCTAAGTAGTCACACATAAATTCTAATCTGTGTTCTAATGACCAGTTGGGAGGAAAACAATGAGAGAATTGATGAAGCCACGCTTGTGGATGAATGTCGTTGCCAGAATTATTAAATTTTTTGAATTTACGTTTAGTAATGAACAGCTTATAGTCAAAATCATCATGTCGGCGAGTCGCATGTCGGTCATTGTTACGTCGTTTCGGCGGTTCCATCTCAAAATTCGGTGTACCTTGCCAATTTCTTTCATAATTTCCGAAATGCCCTGTGTTATAATTTTGTGGCTTTTCCGTATTTCTAAGTCCCTCTTCCCGAGTTGGAGCGCGAGTGTCCTCTGAAATTTGTAATTTTTGTATTACTTGTGCCAACTGATCTTGTACTTCCCGGATTTCTCTTTTGTGTTGCGTATTAATTTGATTCTGATTTTGTTTGAATTTCTTAATTTGTTCATACTCTTCTGTGTCATTGATGACTACAGATCTTGTGTCATTCAGATCATCATCTACCTTCGTAGATAAGTTAGTGAACTGATCTGAAAGTTCGGCTACTTTATCCGATAGTGAAATTATTTCCTCTGTGTGTTTTTCTGAACCAAGTTTCAGAGTGTCCATTTGTGTTGAAATCGTATCTACTGTGTCCTTTAAGTTTTCCTGAGTTTTTGCAAGTAGCGTAACCGAATCGGTAGATGCAAATGAGTCAATTTTAGCTTGCAAGGTGTCGTGATTTTCATGAACAATAGTTTGCAGTTCTTTTATGGCTGCTTCGTGATTCTGTAATGCATTTTCATGACGCGAAAAAATAGGTTGGAAATGCTCACAAATTTGTGTTTTTACGTCATTACAGACTTTTTGACATTTCGATTGAATGTTATGTAACTCAGTAGTTAAATCTTCACGTGTTTGTTCAAGTGTGGTGTCTAACTTCCGAAGATTTTGTTTCATTGTGTCTAACTTTTGAAGATTTTGTTCCAGTGCGTCTAACTTTTGAAGCTTTTGCTGTGTTTGTCTCTGATTTTGTTCCATCGTGTCTAACTTTTGAAGATTTTGTTCCATTGTGTCTAACTTTTGAAGATATTGTCCCATTTGTTTCTGATTTTGTTCAAGCGTTGTGTCTAACTTTTGTAGCCTTTGTCCCATTTGTTGCATTAACTGTAATAACAGTGCACTGGTGTCTGAAACATGTTCCTCAGTGCTATTCGGCAGTGCATTTGAACCGGCAATATTCGCATTTTGAAAAGCAGAAAATGTGTCTTGATTTATTTGAGAAAAAGGTGAGGACGCAAACCCTGAATCTACAGTATTTGCAAGATTGTGTCCTGTCATTTCGGAATCCTGAGGCGAGCTGTTGCCGACCGATCGATCGATAATGCTTCCCTGTTCACTAATTGTTTCACTGCCTAGACCATTATTTGCAGCCCGCTCCATTTACCTATGCACAATTACCAAATTACTACTTTGAACAATAGTTAATTCATTACATGGTGGCGCTAACACACTGCTTTCGTCTTCACTGTCATTTCTCAGTTTACTTTGGAGCCTAGTACTACGTTTTTCACACGCCATTATTGTCACAATATTTCACACGACAACACAGAAAAACACAATTTGAAGAGCAAAATAAGAGAACACATTAACATAGCACTGAAAATAATATCTAGTTAATTGCAAGCGCAGCTGCGAAATACTTGGTGCAAATCTACATGCATGCCACAACTAATTTACTGTACAAGAAGGAAAACTACAACTAGAAAGGAAATTCTCTCTATGATTACGCGCTAGCAATAAACAATAGCTACACTAATTACACAAACTAAAAGAAAAAAAATCAGAAGATTCCAGTGAGGTATCCTCGGCTAAGGGTCGTCATATGAAACGTCCCCTTAGAAAAATTATACATGACTGTGCTTAAACTGATACACAATATTTTTAGCGCAACGCAATCTGACTTCCAAAAATCCCTACAAAAGAATGGCCCTGACTAACATTAACCTATACCTTTCACAAATCACTTACCTCACCAAAAATCTTCGTTACTCGAACTACTGCAATGCAGCGAGCGCCACTACTGCCAGCTAAATAAAAGATTCCAACTACTGAAGGCACTTACTACTGATAGGCATAGTTAGCAAATGAACGATTTTAATAGAGAACAAACAATGTATTTACCTTAATAGTCATGAAAAATCATAATATACATAGCAGTTCATGACATCCAGTCTTACAAATTTCAAAACTCCGCCATCTCTCTCCCCACATCCACCACTGCTGGCGGCTCACCTCCAACTGCGCAACGCTACGCGCTGTTAACATCCAGCTGCCCAACACTACAATGGCAGACAACAATGCAAACTAGCCCCAGACTGCACACAGCACAGCCAGTGATTTTCATACAGAGCGCTACGTAACGTTGCCAATAAAAAAACATAAACAGCCTACTTACAAGCTTAGGGACTGATGACCTAAGCAGTTAAGTCCCATAAGATTTCACGCACATTTGAATATTTTTGAATTTTTTAGTAGTCAAGTAACTTTTTATTAACGGTACCACAATTAACTATTAAAATCATCAGCTGTATGTATCTGCATCCATGTACAGAATTTTCTCGATACTGCTTTTGACTTTTTTTGTAATCATTCATTTACCGTTGTGGACGTCACACTAACACACAGCTACACAAGTATTTACTGAATAGCAGTCATCGAAAGTGTTTGCATGCTATCAATATTAGTACACATGAATGGATTTTAATTTGCTATATGTTATTTTTTTGTGTATTTACAGAGTAGAAATTTTACGCGAACATACAGAAAGACATGTGCCACTACAATAAATTTTACGTATTCTTTAATGGTTTCCGAAATGTGTTCCTGTAACTGTAACTCGTTTACCTTTCATTTCACTGTCCTTTACTATGTGATAATCCTGTAACATAATTCCGTCTATGTTTTACTGTCAGGTTTGAATCCTGCCTCGGGCATGGATGTGTGTGATGTGCTTAGGTTACTTAGGTTTAAGTAGTTCTAAGTTCTAGGGGACTGATGACCTCAGATGTTAAGTCCCATAGTGCTCAGAGCCATTTGAACCATTTATTTCAGTATGTTGCAGCATCATCAGCATGGAGGAGCTTGTACACTTGTACTTTAGACACTCTGGCTTTTTCTTTAAAACGAGCAGTATTGAAAAGTTTTCACGCAGTTCTTGTGTGCAAATACACACTCCCTGCATTCTCTAGTACCATTGATCACAGGCGACTAGAAGAAAATGCCAAGAGTCCTGAGTCACGAGAGTCAGGCGGATGCAGCGTTTCTTAACCTTTTCGAAAATATTTGACTCGGCACTATATCAGCATTTACTAAAAAGGGCTAATCGTAGGATACATCAGAAAAATTGCAAGAGGACTGAGGATTTGTCGGTAGGGAAGTTGGTGAGCCATCGACAGCAATAATTTGAGGCGCACCACAAAGAAATGTATTCCTACCCTTGGTATTCACGTGCTAATTCATTAATGAAAAGTTTAATGAGTACAGAATATGTATTGAGAGTAAACCGAGGAAACATTACAGCAATGAGAAGTAGCAAAAGAGAGAACAGTGATAAACTTAACATCAAAATTGGTGCTCAAGAAGTAGACGAAATTAAAGAACTCTGCGGATCTTGCAAGCAAAATAGCTCATGAATGACGAATAAAGGAGGACATCAGAAGCAAACTAGCACATGCAGAGAGGGTGTTCCTGATCAAAATACATCCACCAGTTGCAAACATATGCCTTAAGTTGAGGAAAATTTTTTTATGTTGTATATTTAGAGAACGGCATTGTATTGTTGTGAAACATGGACTGTGGGAAAACTGGAACAGAAGAGAATGGAAGATTTTGAGAAAAATGTTGAAAATTAGGTGGACTGATATGCTGAGGAATGTGGAGATTCTCCACAGAATTGGCGAAGAAAGTAACATACGGTAAGTGCTGGAAAGAAGAAGGGACAGGATGATAGATCATACGTTAATACATCAGGGATTAACTTCTACGGTCAAGGGGGTGCTATATGTCTACATCTACGTGAGTACTCTTCAGTTCACAATTAAGTGCCTGGCAGAGGCTTCTCCGAACCACCTGCAGACTATTTCTGTACCATTCAACTCTCTAACAGCGCTTGGGAAAGATTAGCACGTAAATATTTCTATAGCGGCTCCGATTTTTCTTACTCTATTACAATGACCATTCATCTTTATGCAGTCCGCCCCCGGTAGCTGAATGCCGGCACGGTAGCTCAGCGTGTTCTGTCAGAGGGCTGTTTGCTCTCGGTAATAAAAAAACTGAGTAAAGGAAGCAGCGATCAACTTGCATGGATGTGTTGTGACGTCCGCCCAGACCAAACGTAACGAAAAAAAAAAAAAACTGGTCAGCGCGAGAGAATGTCAATCCTAAGGGCCCGGGTTCGATTCCCGGCTGGGTCGGACATTTTCTCCGCTCAGGGACTGGGTGTTGTGTCGTCCTAATCATCATCATTTCATCCCCATCGACGCGCAAGTCGCCAAAGTGGCGTCAAATCGAAAGACTTGCACCCGGCAAACGGTCTACCCGACGGGAGGCCCTAGTCACACGACATTTACATTTATATTTATGTAGAATGGCGAAAATAAAATATTTTCGCATTCAGAGCAGGAAGTTCGCGAAAAGATCATCCCAAAGCGAAAAACGCCTTTGTTTTAATGGTTTTTCACTCCAACTCGCTTATCATATCAGTGACATTCTCTTATTTCGCAGTAATACGAAATGAGCTACCCTTCTTTGGACTTTCTCGATGCCCTTCACCAATCCTGTCTGGAAAATATCCCGTAGTACCTCTAGCAGAGGACGGACAAGAGTGGAAAAAAATGTGGTAAGGGCTTATGGGACTAAAATGCTGAGGTCATCGGTCCCAAAGCTTACACACTACTTAATATAACTTAAACTAACTTACGCTAAGGACGACACACACACCCATGCCCGAAGAAGGACTCGAACCTCCGGCGGAGGGGGTCGTGAGCACCGTGGATAGGCGCCTGATACCGCGCGGCTACCCCGCGTGGCGACAAGCATGGTTTCGACACTCTCTTTAATAGACGTGTTGCGTCTTGTAAGTGTTCTGCCAATAAAACGGAGTCTTTGGTTTGCCTTTCCCGCAACATTATATATGTGATCGTTCCAGTGTAAGTTGTTCGTAGTTGTAATTCCTAGGTATTTATTTCAGTTGACACCCTACAAATTTATGTGATTCATAGTGTAACAGAAATTTAACGGATTCCTTTTAGTACTCATGTGGGTGATTCACACTTTTCGCTCTTTAGCAAGATATCATGTCTAAATCATTTTGCATTTGGTTTTGATCTTCTGATGACTTTTCGAGACGGTAAATGACAGAATCATCAGTAAACGATGTAAAATGGGTACTCTAAATCATTTTGCAACTAATTTTGACCTTCTGATGACTTCATGAGACGGTAAATGGTAGCATTATGTGGAAGATATCTAAAAGACCTTCTGAGATGGTCTTATAAATGGTTTTATAGATTGGTAACAGCAGATGTCCTATTACAGTTCCTTGGGGAATGCCGGATAGCGCTTGTGTTTTACTCGTTGACTTTCCACCAGTTGCTACGAACTGTGACCTTTATGATAGGAAATCTCAAAACCAGTCCCACAACTGTAGAGATACTCCATAGAGACCCAATTTAATTAGAAGTCATTTGTGACGAACGGTGTCAAAAGCCTTCTATAAATCTAGAAACATGGTATTACTTTAAGATTCCCTGTCGATAGTAATCTTTACGATGTGCGTATAAAGAGCCAGTTGTGTGTCAGAAGAATTATATTTTTCGTAGATTGTTGCCTTAGAGGTAATTCATAATGTTCGAACTCAGTATATGTTCCGAAATACTAATGCAAATCAATGTCAGTGATAGGGTTTATAATTCGTCGGATTACTCCCATTTCTTCTTGAGTATTGGTTTGACTTGTGCAGTCTTTTGGTACGAATCTTTCGTCTAGGGAGCGGTTACCTACGATTACTACGTATGGGTTACTGTTATTAGCATAATCTCAAAGGAACCTAACTGGTATGTTATTTGGACCAGAGCCGGCTGGTGTGGCCGTGCGGTTAAAGGCGCTTCAGTCTGGAACCGCGTGAGCGCTCCGGTCGCAGGTTCGAATCCTGCCTCGGGCATGGATGTGTGTGATGTCCTTAGGTTAGTTAGGTTTATTTTTTTTTTTCACAATAAAGGATGACAGCCAAAAACAGTTGCAGGATAAAATTTATTAAAATTCTTGACCAAGGTTTCGGTACATATAAATGTACCTTCATCAGAAGTAAAAACTACTAAAATTACATCATGTAATGGAGAATAATAAAAACAATTATGGTTGGCAATTATGGTTGGCATAATTGTTTTTATTATTCTCCATTACATGATGTAATTTTAGTAGTTTTTACTTCTGATGAAGGTACATTTATATGTACCGAAACCTTGGTCAAGAATTTTAATAAATTTTATCCTGCAACTGTTTTTGGCTGTCATCCTTTATTGTGAAGAATTTTAACAGTTGCTGCCACAGCCATGTTTAAAATCATGAAATAGTTAGGTTTAAGTAGTTCTAAGTTCTAGGGGACTGATGACCACAGATGTTAAGTCCCATAGTGCTCAGAGCCATTTGAACCATTTGGACCAGAAGAGTTGCTCTTTCTAAGTGTTTAAGCTACCTCGCTACACCAAGGATATCTATTTCTATGTTACTCACATTGGCAATAGTTCTCGATCCAAAGTCTGGAATATTTACTTCGTCCTCTTTGGTGTTGGAATTCAGGAAAACTGTGTTTGATAACTTCATAACTAAGCTTTAGTGGCGCTGTTAACGGTAATATTATCATGGGTATCGCACAGTGGAGGTATTGATTCTGTCGTGTACTCAGCAGATGACCAGAATCTCTTTGTAGAGGGTAAAAACTGTAGAATAAGACAGAGATTGGAGTACATTCGACAAATAATTGAGCACGTAGGGTGTAAGCGGTACTCTGAGATGAAGAAGTTCAAACCAGTGAGAAGACTCCTGACAAAAATAAGGCATCTTTCTGTGTGGAATTATGCCATACACACTCTGAACTGCTGTGATGAATTACTGTAATACTGTCTCAATTTCTTTGCCACTCATGTGTTTTCCATAATTTTAGCTCTAGTTTGGTTACTATTTGCTGACCCGTAATTTTGCTCACATTGAGAACATTCTCTTCGCGAAGCCAGTAACAAACTTCAAAATGCCACGATGGCCTTAGTAGAGCATTTATTGAAATAACCTGTTTCGGCAAAGAACGTTGCTATCTATTCTGGTCTTATGCACTACGCTTCAAAGAATTTCGCCCATGTGTACAATAACTTGTGTCACATACTAACTTATTGTAAACATGGACGAGATTAAAATGGTTCAATTGGCTCTGAGCACTAAGGGACTTAACATCTGAGGTCGTCAGTCCCCTAGAACTTAGAACTACTTAAACCTAACTAACCTAAGGACATCACACACATCCGTGCCCGAGGCAGGATTCGAACCTGCGACCGTAGCTGTCGCGGGACGAGATTCAATGAAACGTAGTGCATAAGATCCGAAGATGACAACATAGTTTGCTGATACCCGTAAATCTCAATAAACACTCTAGTAAAGCGATGGTGGCATTCTGAAGTTCGTTACTTCTCTTTTCATATCAATCTCGACGACGCCCAGGGTGGAGTAATGTCAAGCATATACAGTATTATCTATCGCGCATATGCCTAGCACGACTAATAGTGCATCCACCGGTGTCGACCATGAGAACAGAGGTGGGCTGTAGGTATAATGGCCGAAACGAGCGCTGCTTGCCATTACATTAGAAGCTCACGATGCAGACGACTAATGGGAAAGCACGCAGTAGGGCCATCCCACCTTATCTCCAGCCAAGTGATTATGGAGGAGCGCGTGCCGATTTCCTCGTTAAGCTTCCTCGTGAGCCCCCAATATAAGGGCCAGCAGCGTTCGCTTCGACCACCACATCCACAGCCGCAGCCATGAGGTCCATCGTGCTGCTCCTGGCCACCGTCGCCGCCGTGCATGGTAAGCTGTCAGACGATCATTACGTCTACTCATACGGGACCATCAAGCAGATATCTGATCAGTACTGAAATTTTAGAGGTATACGTCATAATACATTCGGAAGTGTTCATTAATATTAATGCACTTGCAACGAAGTTGTCAGAACCTTTAGTAGATATCCAAGCATCAACATTATTGGCAGTTTGTAGCGTATACTAACGCTTGATGTGAAATTGGAATCAAAAATACTAGAATCATAAACCGGAGAAAGAAAGTAATTAAGATGATTCTTTATTCGTTACTAACTTAATCCTCTTTAAAGCCAGATTCAGCCAAAGTGTGCAATTCCGTTTGTTTATTTATTTTCTTACGCTATATTGGAGCAATACTGCAGGGTGATTGGCTTAGTCCCACGTTTAATTCGTGCAGACGTCGCTAAAATAGAGGTCAACTCGGAGATTAATCACTTAATCATTCGTAGAAGCAAGAATCAGCTGGCTTTACATTTAATTAACAAACATCCGAGATAATATGGCTCCTTCCGAAGACTTTTCCGTGAAGTATCTAATACAATAAATAAAAATGTCATATCATATCAGAGATGGGCAGTGGTGCAACAACATTTGAAGATGGCTGTTTCCCAATTAAAGATTAGAGAATCCAATTTTACTTAGTTAGAGACTTGTAAAAAAAATTTCAGGTTCTCGGTTTTTTTTTTTTTTCAATTCTTCAAATTCATCCTAACTGTACATTTTCATTTAACTCACATAAATATTTTTCACTCGAAATGCCGAGTACTACGGAGATACATGGCCATACAAAATCATCAAGCGTCAAATCGAGTACTGGATTGGGTAAAGAATCTATAAAATTGCAAGCATATCATTAGGTGAGAATATTCCGACAGATTATATACATACCGGTGCATGAGATGTAGACTAAATTCTCTCTGAAGGAAATATTCCATTATAGTGTCCAAATATAATATTCGATTGGTACACAAGTTCATAGGGGTTTTATCTTGGAGGTTATTATTCCGGTTGCTAAGGTTTTTTTTATCGGTCGACATTTTTTATTTGTAGTTCACTATTGTTATTTGTGTTTGTTAGCCGGCCAGTGTGGCCAAGCGGTTCTAGGCACTACAGTCGGGAACCGCGCGACTATTACTGTCGCAGGTTCGAATCCTGCCTCGGGTATGGGTGTGTGTGATGTCCTTCGGTTAGTTAGGTTTAAGTAGTTCTAAGTTCTAGGGGACTAATGACCTCAGACGTTAAGTCCCATAGCGCTCAGAGCCATTTGAAACATTTTTGCGTTTGTTATTTGGAGATAGCGAGTGGAGCTGTGGACGCTGTAATATCAAGTGCCAAGTGGACAAATGGGAACATATTCTTAAGTTTGAGCTCGACAGAGGGGATAATGCCATTGGACAGAGCACGGCAATAAAATGGTTTTTCTCGTTTTAAGGAGGATCATTTTGACATTAGTGACTCTCCACGTTCAGGCAGACTTTCGGGATTTGATGAAGGTCGTTTAAATGCATTAATCTACAATGGTCCACGTCAGTGTACTCAATAATTGGCAAATGTGAAGAAGTGTGATCATTCTACCATCGTTGAGCGCAAACAAACCAGCAAATCCTCGTACAAAGAGCTGCGCGCATCCATAAAAGATAACGTTATGCATCTGGTGGAACAGCGACGATGTGGTGTACTACGAATTACTTCTCGGAAGTAATTCTGGTAGGGTTTCGGGTTCCGCTTAATAGGTCAGGTGTCCACTACACACAGGAGGTGACTACACGGGTAGCAGGGGCTGTGTGGCGTGAACTGGGCGCTTTTTTAGGTTAGACAGTCTCGGGAAAGATCAAAAAGGGCTCCAGTCTCAAAGGGTTCAGGGCAAAGAAACGACGAGAATCGACCAAGCAACAGTCGGTATTGTAGTTGTAAATTGTCGTAGCTGTGTTGGGAAAGTACCAGAGCTTCAAGCCCTGAAGCTGAAATCGTTGTAGGAACAGAAAGCTGGCTAAAGCCGGAGATAAACTCTGCCGAAATTTTTACAGAAGCGCAAACCGTGTTCAGAAAGGATAGATTAAATAAAGTAGGTGGTGGTGTGTTTCTTGGTAGTAGTTTATCTTATAGTGAAGTTGAAATAGTTCCTGAGAATTACTGTGGGTAGAGGTTATACTCAACACCCGTACCAAAGTAATAATAAGCTCCTTCTACCGACCCCCCGACTAATATGAAAGAAAACTTGTATCTCATTACAAATAAGTACCCCACTCATAGAGTTATAATTGGTGGAGACTTCAATCTACCCTCGATTTGTTGGCGAAAGTACATGTTCAAAGTCGGTGGTAAACAAAAAAGATCTTCCGAAATCGTTATAATGCTTTCTCTGAGAATTACTTTGAACAATTAGTTCATGAGCCCACACGAATTGTAAAAGGTTGCGAAAACACACTTGACCTCTTAGCCACAAATAATCCTGCTCTAACAGAGAGAGTAATGACGGATACAGGGATTAGTGACACAAGGTCATTGTAGCGAGGCTCAGAACCATATCAACCAAAACCACTAAAAATAAACGCAAAATATATCTATTTAAATCAGCAGATAAAAATTCACTTGATGCCTTCCTAAGAGAGAGTCTCCATTCCTTCCAAGCTAATTATGTAAGTGTAGACCAGATATGGCTCAAATTCAAAGATACAGTATCGACAGCAATATACATTCATACCACATAAGTTAATAAGAAACGGGACTGATAAACCATGGTACACGAAGCACGTCAGAACACTGTTGCGGAAACAACGAAAAAAGCATGCCAAATTCAGAGGAACGCAAAATCCCCAAGACTGGCTTAGTTTCACGGAAGCTCTAAAATTAATGAAGACGTCAATGCGAGATCCATTTAATAGTTTCCACAATCAAACATTGTCTCAAAATATGGTAGAAAACCCAGAGAGATTCTGGTCGTATGTAAAGTACACCAGTGGCAAAAACAGTCAACACCGTCACTGCGCAATAGCGATGGAAATGTTACCGATGATGGTGCCACTAACGCGGAGTTACTAAATAAAGTGTTCCGTAATTCCTTCAAAAAAGAAGACGACGTAAATATTCCAGAATTCGAAACCAGAACAGCTGTTAGCATGAGTAACATAAAAGTAGATACCGTAGGTGTTGCGAAAAAGCTCAAATCACTTAAGAAAGGCAAGCCTTCCGGTCCAGATGGTATACCAGTCAGGTTCCTTCCAGAGTATGCAGACACAATAGTGCCTTTGTTAGCAATCATATACAACCGCTCACTTGACAAGAGCCTGGAGAGTAGCACAGATCACACTATGTCGTGTGGCTAGGGCCTCCCGTCGGGTAGACCGTTCGCCTGGTGCAGGTCTTTCGATTTGACGCCACTTCGGCGACCTGCGTGTCGATGGGGATGAAATGATGATGATTAGGACAACACAACACCCAGTCCCTGAGCGGAGAAAATCTCCGACCCAGCCGGGAATCGAACCCGGGCCCTTAGGATTGACAGTCTGTCACGCTGACCACTCAGCTACCGCGGCGGACATCACACTAATATTCTAGAAAGGAAATAGGAGTAAACCATTGCATTACAGACCCATATCACTGACCTCAATTTGCAGTAGGATTTTGGAGCATATACTGTACTCGAACATTATGAATAACCTTGAAGAAAACGACTTACTGATACATAACCAACACGGATTCAGAAAATATCGTTCTTGTGCAACACAGCTATTTCTTTATTCCCGTGAAGTAATGAGTGCTGCTGACAAGGGATCTCATATCGATTCCATATTCCTAGATATCCAGAAGGCTTTTGATACCGTGCCTCACAAGCGACTATTAATAAAATTGCGTGCATATGGAGCATCGTCTCACTTGTGTGTCTGGATTCGTGATTTCCTCTCAGAGATTTCACAGTTCGTAGTGATAGACGGTAAATCATCGAGTAGAACAGAAGTGATATCTGGCGTTCCGCAAGGTAGTATCATAGGCCCTCTGCTGTTCCTGATTTACATAAATGATGTAGGTGATAACCCTAGCAGCCCCCTTAGATTGCAGATGACGCTGTAATTTACCGCCTAGTAGAATTATCAGACGATCAATGCCAATTACAAAATGATCTAAAGAGAATTTCTGTATGGTGCGAAAAGTGGCAATTGGCACTAAACAAAGAAAAGTGCGAGGTCATCCACATGGGTACTAAAAGAAATCCGATAAATTTTGGGTATACGATAAATCGCACAAATCAATTCAATTACAATTACGAGCAAATTAAATTGGAAAGACCACATAGATAATATTGTGGGGAAGTCGAAAGAAAGACTGCGCTTTGTAGGCAGAACACTTAGAAGATGCGACAAACCCACTAAAGAGATAGCCTACATTACAATTATCCGTACTCTGGTGGGATATTGCTGTGCGGTATGGCATCCTTACCAGGTAGGATTGACGGAAGACATCGAAAACGTGCAAAAAAGGGCAGCTCGTTTCGTGTTATCGGGCAATAGGAGTGAGAGTGTCACTGATACGACACGCGAGATGGGGTGGCAGTCACTGAAACAAAGGCGGTGAGATCTATTTACGAAATTTCAATCGCCAACTTTCTCTTCAGAATGCGAAAATATTTTGTTGACACGTAGGGAGAAATGGTCATCATAATAAAATAAGAGAAATAAGAAATCGAACGGAAAGATTTAGGTGTTCCTTTATCCCACGCGCCATTCGAGAGTGGAATGGTAGAGAAGTAGTATGAAAATGGTTCGATGAGCCCTCTGCCTGGCACTTAAGTGTGAATTGCAGAGTAACCATGTAGATGTAGATGTAGATATAGATTCTGACATTACTGTCAACAGCTGAGACGTCTTTCAGACGCAGTCCGAGAGCAACGATCAGAAAAGCTGCGTGAAGTGGTGCTACTCCACGATAACGCAACCCGCATTCTGCTGAACCGACAAAAATCACTATACAGAACTTAGGTTGGGAAGTCATTCCGCATCCACCTTATCCACCTGATCATGGGTCCTCAAATTTTCACTTTTTGCGCTCTTTGTCGAACAGCCTTCAAGAACTTTCTTTGCGGATAGGAATGCTCTACGAACATGGCTCGACAAGTTCTTTGCCTCAAAACCACGTGATTTCTGCAGTCGAGGAATCTAAAATTTATCCCAGCGTTGGAAATGAAGGGTAATATGTTACTGATGACTAATGTCTCCCTTATGTATATCTGTCTTACGTAAAAACATTACGAACTTACGTACCAACGTAATATTTAGATAGTGTTGCAGTTCATTATCATCAAGGCCTGTGTTTTAATTTAAAACGCTCGGCCCGTAACTAATGCTCATATTTACAAAGTTACAATTTTTCCTGTCCTTCTAGCGTTGATGATGACTATTAGAGTCCGGTCGCGTTTTCAGCCTGATTATCCTGTCGTCGACATAGCTCCCCAATAATCACCACGTGCTCCTTGTGCACTGTACGTCCATACGTCAGGAACACCTGATAATGTTAGTGAGGCGTGTCAACCAAATATTGCGCCAGACAGACGGGCACAGGTCATCCAGCTTAAAACTCGGGAAGACACAAATCATCGTTTACGAATATAACTTCTTACCTATAACCAAGCAGGGAAATTTTACATCGAAACCAATGATCTCTGTGTTCGCCTACGTTAATATGCAAATGTGATATAAATACAAGTCCATCACTGTCCTTCTGTAATACTTTGTTACAAGATTTTCTTAAATATTTCTACCTGAAAAATAAGAAGGTTACCTGCACCTTGGCTAACTAAAAAACTAAAATAGCTCATGAACTTCACGGACGCTGCCTATCAGGCATACGAACTGAAGTGAGCCCTGAAAATCATATTGCTTACAAGCACAAGTCGAACAGTCAGTCAGGCTGTGAGAAATACAAAATTCAGGCATGCCCCACACATTATCTGACAATAGAAATAGTCCGACTGTCCTATGGAGAAAACGTCCATAGTCTTGACATAGACAAAGTAAAAGCTGCAGCTGATCCGACTGTCCCGGCCGAAGAACTGAACTTCACATTACCTACAAACACAATTTAACCACAAACGAAACAGAGATTCATTGAATACTTCACGGGGGTAAATGACTGTAGCCATGAAAAACTCTACTTGAAACATGTTACTTGCAGTACCGTCAGGAAAGCGATCATGTGTATCGGATCAGCATCTACTGGACACGATGACATTACAGTTCCAACGATGGAGCTTATTTTTCACCCACTACTGCGCTCTATAACATTTATCTTCAACGACTCCTTAACCAGAAGTGTTTTCCCTGCAGACACCAGTGTAACATCTCCAACAGGACCACTTGTAGTAAAGCACTGTTTAAGTGCTGGTTTTTTTTAATTACATAGCATGTGCTTAATAATGTAAGGCGAAATTAATGACTGCAGCACTTTCATACAGATTAAACGCAGTGTCTGTTATAAATATAGCTTGGCAATGGAGGTAAAAGAAGTATTTAATTTCTGCAATTTATGCTTATTAATCTGATGACAAGCAAAACCGAAAAGTCTCACAAGAAAATAAATAGCTAATGAATACCGGCTGATCAAAAAGTGAGTATAATTTGAAAACTGAATAAATCACGGAATAATGTAGATAGAGAGGTACAAATTGACACACATGCTTGGAATGACATGGGGTTTTATTAGAACCAAAAAAATACAAAAGTTTCAAAAAATGTCGATCAGAATAGCAATAATTAGCATAACAAAGTAAGACAAAATAAAGATGATGTTCTTTACAGGAAATGCTCAATATGTCCACCAACATTCCTCAACAATAGCTGTAGTCGAGGAATAATGTTGTGAACAGCACTGTAAAGCATGTCCGGAGTTATGGGAGGTATTGGCATCGAATTTTGTCTTTCACTATCCTTAGAGATGTTGGTCGATCACGATACACTTGCGACTTCGGGTAACCCCAAAGCCAATAATCGCACGGACTGAGGTCTGGGGACCTGGGAGGCCAAGCATGACGAAAGTGGCGGCTGAGCACACGATCATCACCAAACGACGTGCGCAAGAGATCTTTCACGCGTCTAGCAATATGGGGTGGAGCGCCATCCTGCATAAACATCGTACGTTCCAGCAGGTGTTTATCAGCCAGGCTGGAGATGATGCGATTCTGTAACATATAGGCGTATCTCTCACCCGTCACGCAGTTACAAAACCAGAGTCACGTATTTCCTCGAAGATAAACGGCCCGATAACGGTAGATGTGGTAAATCCAACTCATACTGTGACTTTCTCGTCGTGCAATGGAGTTTCCACGACAGATCTAGAATTTTCGGTAGCCCAAATTCTGCAGTTGTGGGCGTTGACAGACCCTCGGAGCGTGAAATGAGCTTCGTCGGTCCACAACACGTTACTCAACCAATTGTCATCTTCCGCCATCTTTTGAAACGCCCACACCGCAAATGCCCTCCGCTTCACTGAATCGCAAGGTAACAGTTCATGATGCCGATGCGTTTTGTACGGATAGCATCGGAGGGTACGCCTCAGTGCCAACCAAACAGTAGTGTATGGAATGCCGGTGCGACTGCACGAGCGCTGACTTCCCCGTGCATAGACGAACCCGCTACAGTCTCCATTTCTTCCTGAACTGTCTCAGCAGCATTACGCCTTGTGCTCGGTCGGCCACTACGGGGTCTATCGTGTAAACAACCCGTGGCTTCGAACTTCGAAATCATTCTCGTCACAACGGACCTTTACCCGTTCGAATCCCCTTCCTATGGAAACAGGATCGTAACGCTGAACTAGCACATTCCTCATTCTGATAATACAGCTTCACTAAAAGCGCCTTTTCAAGTGACGTCAACATGCTGTGCCTGCTCGCGCATCTGATTCTCTCTCTCATTACAGCTCCTTTTATACACAATTGTCATGCGCAGTCCCTGGCGTTTTGGCCGGCCGGTGTGGTCGTGCGGTTCTAGGCGCTTCAGTCTGGAGCCGCGCGACCGCTACGGTCGCTGGTTAGAATCCTGACACGGGCATGGCTGTGTCTGATGTCCTTAGGTTAGTTAGGTTTAAGTAGTTCTAGGGGACTAATGACCACAGATGTTAAGTCCCATACTGCTCAGAGCATTTGAACCATTTTAACCACTGACGTTTTGCTGTCCAGCGCCATCTGTAGGACATTCTGTGAACTTTTTTGGATCTAATAAAACCCCATGTCATTCCAAGCATGTGTGTCACTTTTACCTCTCTATCTACATTATTCCGTGGTTTATTAAGTTTTCAAATTTATGCTGACTTTTTGATCACCTGGTACATATTTATTATGTTTCCACAATTATTTGCATCTATTAGTGCAACTCAAACATGATTATTGTACAAAAAGTTATAGATGTAAAGAGAAAAACTAATCAAATGTGTAATATGTAAATCTCTATTTACAGCTGGAGCACTGGATAAAGCAGATCATGAGGGTGTCAGCATTTCAAAGCGACACGCCCTCTA
Organism: Schistocerca cancellata; assembly: GCF_023864275.1. Classification (NCBI taxonomy): domain Eukaryota; kingdom Metazoa; phylum Arthropoda; class Insecta; order Orthoptera; family Acrididae; genus Schistocerca; species Schistocerca cancellata. Next base: position 1,035,422,050 of record NC_064626.1, read on the forward strand.
CGGCTTAGGGCTGGCTGATTCTGCCGCCCAGGCGCAGGCCCAGGCCCAGGCCGCTGGGCTCGGGGGTGGATACTACGGTGGGGGTGGAGCTGCACTGAGCCAGGCACAGGCACAGGCACAGGCTGCTGGGCTGGGTAGTGGCTACCACGGCATCTGGAAGAGACACGCCCTCTATGGCTTGGGGTTGGCTGATTCTGCTGCCCAGGCACAGGCCCAGGCACAGGCCGCTGGGCTTGGGGGTGGATACTACGGTGGGGGTGGAGCTGCACTGAGCCAGGCACAGGCACAGGCGCAGGCTGCTGGGCTGGGTGGTGGCTACCACGGCATCTGGAAGAGACACGCCCTCTACGGCTTGGGGCTGGGTGAGTCTGCTGCCCAGGCACAGGCCCAGGCTCAGGCTGCCGGGCTCGGGGGTGGATACTATGGTGGGGGTGGGGCTGCACTAAGCCAAGCACAGGCACAAGCGCAGGCTGCTGGGCTGGGCAGCGGCTACCACGGCATCTGGAAGCGACACGCCCTCTACGGCTTGGGGTTGGCTGATTCTGCTGCCCAGGCACAGGCCCAGGCACAGGCCGCTGGGCTCGGGGGTGGATACTACGGTGGGGGTGGAGCTGCACTGAGCCAGGCACAGGCACAGGCACAGGCTGCTGGGCTGGGTGGTGGCTACCACGGCATCTGGAAGAGACATGCCCTCTACGGCTTGGGGCTGGGTGAGTCTGCTGCCCAGGCACAGGCCCAGGCTCAGGCTGCTGGGCTTGGGGGTGGATACTACGGTGGGGGCGGAGCTGCACTCAGCCAGGCACAGGCACAGGCGCAGGCCGCTGGGCTGGGTGGTGGCTACCATGGCATCTGGAAGCGACACACCCCCTAAGGTTTTGGGCTAGCCGACTCCATCACCTAGGCACAGGTCCAGCCGCTGGCTGCCATGTGGGTGGTGGATACTGCAGTGTGGGTGGCGCCACCTCCAGCCTGGCTCAGGTTGCCATCGTGAGACTCGACTGGTTGTGGCTGGCGTACTGTTCCATCACTGGCTCCTAACTTTGGGAGGCAAAATACTTGAAATAAAAGAGAATGCACTGCTACATCTGTCTTCCTTATTTCACTGACTCCTATATGTCTCAGCACCTGACACTGTTAAGTGAACAGCAACAATTTAACTGCCATTTTATATGCAAGATTTATACTCCTCTCTGTGCATTGAACAGGTAGGTGATGAGAATGCTAACCAAGTGCCATCTAAGTCACGTACATTTAATTTATGGTGATCTTCTTCTTCTTCTATCACTATAGTGGTGTATTGTTCAAGGAATGCTGTAGGGTACAGGAACTAGGCAACATTTACATATTGAGGAAATGCATGATACTCTACTACTTAAAGTAACACACTGCTTATGGAATTTGGCTTATGTTCTGAAAAGTTAATTTTCTTGGCTGCATTATTCACATGCATGGATTAGAATCTTTCTCACAGCCATATCACTTAAGTCTAGCAACTCATTCCTCAAGAGCGAATGATATTTGGTCTGTCATGATAGCCACTTATTTCAGCTTCAGACATCACAGTTTGCAATCAGTATACCTAGCACAACACAGAATTTTCACAATTAATCATCAGTTTACAGTGCAATACGTATTCGCAAAGTCGACACACCATGAATGAAACTCACTCCACACCTAATACACTAACAGAACAAGAAAATCTAAACACCAAAAAATAATTAATGTAGAGTAATGAAATTTCGACGATATCTTTTCCTAGGTAACATACTTAAATGAGTAACACTGCAAGTTGACAGTTTAATGTAAGTGGGAGAAAAGCCATTGTAAATGCAAAATGTTGATACATTAATCACAGGTGTCACCGTCAGAATTTTGAATGCAAGCTGGCAAAAGTGAGTCATTTTGTTGTATAGGTATCGGATGTCAGTTTGTGGGATGGAGTTCCATGTCCGTTTCGCTTTCTCAGTCAATACAGAGACAGTTAATCCTGTTTATAGATGATGCTGGTGTTCCGTTCCGAAGATGTCGATATGTGCTCGACTGGAGACAGACCTGGTGATTGAGCAGGTCAAGCCAACATGTCGATACTCTGTACAGCATGACAGGTTACAACAGTCACGTGTGGGCAAGCGTTATCCTGTTCAAAAACACCCTCTGGAATGATGTTCAAGAACGGCAGCACAACAGGTTGAAACACCAGACTGAAGTACAAATTTGCAATAAGGATGCATGGGATAATCACGAGAGGGTAGGAAATCGTACTCCAGATCATAGCTCCAGGAGTAGGTACAATGTTTCTAGCATGCAGACAAGTTGGTTTCAGGCCCTTAGCTCGCCTCATAACCAAGAAACAGCCACCACTGTCATCGAGGCTGTACCAGCTTTCATCACAAAACGCAAGAGACCTTCATCATGCCTCCAAATGGGCTCTCGATTGACACTGCTGAAGTCACAAATGGAGATGGTTTGGCGTCAGATGGTTCAAATGGCACTGAGCACTATGGAACTTAACATCCGAGGACATCAGTCCCCTAGAACTTAGAACTGCTTAAACCTAACTAACCTAAGGACATCACACACATCCATGCCCGAGGCAGGATTCGAACCTGCGACCGTAGCTGTCACGCAGTTCCAGACTGAAGCGCCACACCGGCCGGCGTTTGGCGTCATGGGAATGCTCAGTACATGGCGTATGGTTCGTGGCATCGTTGAAGTAACCGATTTGTAACGGGTTGTTATGTCATTGTATTTCCAAGTGTTGCTGAAATTTTTGCTGCAGATGCAGTACGATGCACCAGTTCCATACGCTGGTCGCGATTGTCTTCCCTCTCGCTAGTGCCTTGTGGCCATTTGGAGTCCAGTCTTCTTGTCAAAGTACATTCCCGGGATCACCGCTGCCAGCATAATGTCCAGTGACTACAATCCTGCCAATTTTTTTCTGCAGTATCGCAGAATGAACGTCCAACTCCTCGTAGCCCTATTACATGATCTCGTCCAAACTCAGTGGGATGATAATGGCATCTTTGTAGCCATAAAGGCATTCTTGAATAATGTGAACTCACCACGTCCAGTCACAAAGTTAACTAACGCTCACGACCGTTACAGCCTGTATTTAAAGCAAACTTGGTTTGCATCCTCACAGTGGCGCTACTAGCGCCACTATTATGCGGCTAGTGCGAAATCTGAATAGACATCATCTTTCAGATGCAGAAACACGCCTGAAAACTTTCGTTAATGTCGCACAACTCCTTCTTGGTGTTGTGATTTTTATTCGTCAGTGTATTTAATGTATAATTTCTAGAGCTGAACAGTTCGGCAGGTTATGAATAAAAACACTTAAAGAAAAGAACCAAATATTCTTCAGTTATAAACATACTGACAGAAACGGAAAGTCTTACACCGTGAACACCTTGTTCAGAGAATGTGCATGTGCAACGTTTCACTATATTTCGGACTTCGACATAGCTCGAATATGGGGAAAACATACCAAGAGATCACAGAGGCATTTGTCTGTATTGCAACGAGTGTTCAGCAAGTCGTGAAGTGATGGGTTCAAGACAACAGTTTGGTAAGAACTGTAAGTATGGATCTTGAGTGAAAAAGGCAGAATCCTAGGGAGACAAGGGAATCAAATAATTTTACCACAACAAAGAAAATTAAAGAGGGGACTCATCCAATAAAAATTAATCTATGTATCAGTGGGCCTGGAATTTATAAAATTCCTTGTGTATGCGATCGCATTTACTTTGGTCAGTCTAGACGTCCTGCATCAGAATAATGCACAGCGAACCATCGCTAACTTCAAGAACGCGACACTGACATGTCTGATGTTGCCGAACACAGCCTCATAAACAAACATATGATTAAGTATCATGAAATGAAAATTTTGTCCGTCACATCTACCTGACACCAAAGAAAGCGTTGAGATCAGAATGTGCAAGATTAACTTTCACCAGGCCAGCAGCTATATCCTGAGTCTTGTATGCAAACGAGCAGTTGATGCTGAAAGACTACGAAGAAATAAGCTGGGTTATTCACCACGAATTCCTTTGTTTTACCTGGCAATATTAGGGTCTTCTGGTCCTCTGTTACCTAACCCGACTTCTTCAGGGAGTATATACTAAATTTTTATGGTACCTCAGCAATATATATTTATACTGACGATGATATTATCGTTGATAATAATAACGGTCGTCGTGTGATGAGGGCCTCCCGTCAGGTAGACCGTTCGCTCGGTGCAAGTCTTCCGATTTGATGCCGCTTCGCTGACCTGCACGCCAATGGGGATGAAATGATGATGATTAGGACAACACAGCACACACTCCCTGAGCGGAGAAAATCTCCGACCCAGCCGGGAATCGAACCCGGGCCTTTAGGATTGACATGCTGTCGCGCTGACCACTCAACTACCGGGGACGGACGTAACAGTAGTTATAAATATAACAATGACAATATGTATAGCAATGACTATATGAAATTTTAAGAATTAATTTGGTAAAGCTTTAAAGCTATAAAGGTGGTAAAAAGGTAAACGTAAAAAGTCGTAAAAGTGCAAAGGCATTAAGTGATAAAAGTGTAATGTTTTGAAGATGCTCACAGTGTAAAGGTATAAAGTTGGTAATGACGGAAAAATATACAGATGCTAAAGGTGTAAATTTATAAAAGTGGTAAAGGTAAAAACTATGAAGGTGCTAAAAGTGTAACGCTATGAAAATGGTTAAACTGCAAAGCTATAAATGTATAGATGTGGTGAAGACATAATGTAACAAATGTGGAAAAGGAGTAGAGCAGTTTCCTCATTACTTTTCTGCAGAATGCGAATAGCGACAAATAACATAAATGTATGCCAACAGGACAGAATTTATCAATATGGAAAGCACGAAACTGTACGGTAAAATCAGGAGACTATTTGAGGAGAAGAAAACAGAAATAGAAGGGGATGCAAACATGTAAATACTTTCTAATGTAACAGATACACTGTTTCTTTATTGAACACAAAGACTCAGTTGTTATATGTCGATGACGAAACATAAAGTTTTAATTGTCTCTTGAATGCAGAGTGATATTAGATAACACACAGGGTACAAGGTAATTTGTTCCGCATTTGTATTACTGAAATGGAGAAGAAAACATAAAAAGATTTAGTGTTATGCAATGGTCCAGCCAAGTTACTGTGTAAGTAGGCTGTTTAGATTTTTATATGGGTAATGCCACGTAGCGCTCTGTATGAAAATCACTGGCAGTGCTGTGTGCAGTCTGTGGCTAGTTTGCATTGTTGTCTGCCATTGTAGTGTTGGGCAGCGGGAGCTGGATGTGAACAGCGCGTAGCGTTGGGCAGTTGGAGGTGAGCCGCCAGCAGTGGTGGATGTGGGGAGAGAGATGGCGGAAGTTTTGAAATTGAACTGCTATATATATTATGATTATTAAGGTAAATACAGTGTTTGTTCTCTATTAAAATCTTTCATTTGCTAACTATCCCTATCAGTAGTTAGTGACTTCCGTAGTTTGAATCTTTTATTTAGCTGGCAGTAGTGGCGCTCGCTGTATTGCAGTAGTTAGAGTAATGAAGATTTTTGTGAGGTAAGTGATTTGTGAAAGGTATAGGTTAATGTTAGTCAGGGCCACTCTTTTGTAGGGATTTTAGAAAGTCAGATGGCGTTGCGCTAGATAATATTGTGTGTCAGGTTAAGCACAGTCTTGTATAAATTGTTCTAAGGGGACGTTTCATATGTCGACACTTAGCCTAGGATACCTCACTGCAATCTTCTGATTTTTTCTTGTAGTTTGTGTATTTAGTGTAGCTTCTGTTTATTGCTAGCGCGTAATTGTAGAGAGAATCTCCTTTGTAGTTGCACTCTTTCATTGTTGTACTGTAAAACAGTTGTGGCATGCATGTAGATTTGCACCAAGTATTTCGCAGCTGCGCTTGCAATTAACTACATATTATTTTCAGTGCTATGTTAATGTGTTCTCTTATTTTTGCTATTCAAATTGTGCTTTTCTGTGTTATCGTGTGAAATATTGTGACAATAATGGCGTGTGAAAAACGTAACACTCGGCTCCAAAGTAAACTGAGAAATGACAGTGAAGACGAAAGCAGTGTGTTGGCCCCACCATGTAATGAATTAACTAATATTCAAAGTAGTAATTTGGTAACTGTGCATAGGGAAATGGAGCGGGCGTCAAACAATGGCGTAGGCAGTGAAACAGGTAGTGAACAGGGAAGCATTATCGATCGATCGGTCGGCAACAGCTCGCCTAAGGAATCCGAAATGATAGGACACAATTTTGCAAATACTGTAGATTCAGGTTTTGCGTCCTCACCGTTTTCTCAAATGAGTCAAGACACATTTTCCGCTTGTCAAAATGTGAATGTTGCCGGTGCAAATTCACTGCCGAAAAGCACTGAGAAACATGTTTCAGACACCAGTGCATTGTTATTACAGTTAATGCAACAAATGGGACAAAGGCTACAAAAGTTAGACACAATGGAACAAAATCAGAGACAAACACAGCAAAAGCTTCAGAAGTTAGACACAATGGAACAAAATCTTCAGAAGTTAGACACAATGGAACAAAATCAGAGACGAACACAGCAAAAGCTTCAGAAGTTAGACACCACACTTGAACAAACACGTGAAGATTTAACTACTGAGTTACATAACATCGAATCGAAATGTCAAAAGGTCTGTAATGACGTAAAAACACAAATTTGTGAGCATTTCCAACCTATTTTTTCGCGTCATGAGTATGCGTTACAGAATCACGAAGCAGCCATAAAAGAACTGCAGACTACTGTTCATGAAAATCATGAGACCTTGCAAGCTAAAATGGACTCAGTTGCATCTACCGATTCGGTTACGGAACTTGCAAAAACTCAGGAAAACTTAAAGGACACAGTAGAAAGACACATGGGGGAAATTAGTTCATTATCAGAGAAAGTAGTTCAACTTTCGGAACAGCTAAATAATTTATCTATGAAGGTAGATGATAATCTAAATGACACAAAACCAGTAGTCTTTAATGACACAGAAGAGTGCGAACAAATTAGGAAATTCAAACAAAATCAGAATCAAATTAATACGCAACACCAAAGAGAAATCCGGGAAGTACAGGTAATACAAGAATTACGTATTTTAGAGGACACTCGCGCTCCAACACGGGAAGAGGAACTTAGAAATACGCAAAAGCCACAAAATAATAACACAGGGCATTTCGGTAATTATGAAAGAAATTGGCAAGGTACACCGAATTTTGAGATGGAACCGCCGACACGACGTAACAATGACCGATATGCTACTCGCCGACACGATGATTTTGACTATAAGCTGTTCATTACTACACGTAAATTCAAAACGTTTAAGAATTCTGCCAACGACATTCATCCACAAGCGTGGCTCCATCAATTCTCTCATTGTTTCCCTCCCAACTGGTCATTGGAGCACAGGTTAGAATTTATGTGTGGCTACTTAGAGAATGAACCAGGTGTAAGAATGCGATCGGTCATTCACGATTGTCACAGTGAAGGAGATTTTTATCATGCCTTCCTCTCAGCATATTGGTCTCAAGCTACACAAGACCGAGTAAAACATAGCATCATATTGATGAAACACTTCGAACAATCTGAATTTTCCAGTCTTGTGAAATATTTTGAAGACATGTTGCACAAGAATCAATACCTGTCAAACCCATACAGCCCCTCAGAACTCATCCGCATTTGCTTAATCAAACTGCCTGAACATTTACGACATATTATTTTAGCAGGACGTTGCAAAGACGACATTGAAGCATTTCAGGGACTGTTACAAGAATTAGAAATTGACACAGACAGTCGCGGGATGCGAAAACAGGAAAACAATCACTACAGGTCACATCCGTCACAATTCCGTGACGACAGAAACGATAACTGGACGCGACAAGGCTATTCTCACCACACAAATCGTGACCAAAATAGACACCACCCGTATGACAACCGTTGGCAGAGTAGTAATAATTACAGGGAAAGATCACCTCTCCGCAGTAATGACTATCACAGAGACGATCAGAGAAACAGGCAATATGGGAACCAAAATAATTATTATCAAGGGAGACAGAATAACTTTAGACGCAACGGTCCAGCGCGCAGTTACGATTCAGGGAGAAATTCTCCACCACGTGACCGACAAGAAAGAAACTATCGAATCTACCGACATGACGACAGACGATATGATCGTAATGACAGACCTGAATTGCATCAGAACTGGCGAGATTTAAACAGAGCAGAGCACTCTCGTCATGATGAATTTGTGGAAGTTAGGTCTCCAAATCCCAATAACGACGCGCGCCAACAAAGAAACAGACAATGACTCGCACCGCAGGCAGCCACCTGTGCCCGCTGGCTCAGGGGAAAATAACATTGACGCTAACCTTGAGCAAAATTCCAGTATTCTTTACGGACGAATACCGCATGATAATTGCATTCAAGTTGAAATTCTGCATACTAGGAAGAGCAAAGGTTTACACCACATTTCACATGTAAAACCGTTTATTGACAGATAATCTGCTTTTTAACTTAGTCTTTGCAATTTTCACTTCACGCTACTTGTACAATTTGTCACACTGAGAAACTGTTAACATGCAACAATGTTTGAAGTTTAATATCCAGTCAAGAACCAAGAGAACTTATTTAAACAGAAATTACGAATGCATTGTTATTGCGAACAGACGACACAGTGTTATTGTGTGTGTGCATTCTTGTTTGTTAGTTGCACGATTACGTAATGACTATAAGGCTCACATACTTAGAACATTTACTAGTACTGCTAATGAGATTTTAATGCAACATTTTGGTTTACTTGAAAATACATTCTGAATTAAAGTACTTTCTGAGAGATACCAGATGACACAGTGGTTAGTTAATGTGACAGCTACACGAGTTTATCACGACGTTATTAATGAGTGAGAATTTACAATGTTGCTTTTGCGGTGTATCTGTTTTATATCGGCACAGTTTTTTCTGAATCTTTCTGGAAACAAAATATTTTTTAGTAGTAACTTTTGTGGTATAGCTACAATGAGACAGCCTTTTCCGTAGCACAACAATATTTTACAGCACAGTAATTTCTTCATCACAACAATAAGCGTAATAACTAAGAAATCTATATGCAAAGCGTTTCACTTTTGTTTATCATGAGGTAAGTACATTGGCTTCTGCTGAACTTAGCTTTCGGAGGACAATAACTACGACACTCCCACAGAGATTATCTTACAGCAAGACGCACATTTAGCGCTACAGGACATGTATTTGAGTGATTAATTTTGTACTTAAAACATTTATTTTTAAAGATTTTTGAATTACAAAGAAGGTTTTTCGTGATACATTTCATTCCATTGCTGTAATCTGTAATACCTGAGGGTATAATTACATTAAACCTCAGGGGGGTACACGCCTACTTTGTGTACCATGTGTTTGGCAAGCACAAGGAGCCCTAGCTAATATGGTATTTGCTTATACAATTTAAAACATCGGTACCATATTTCTCTAACACATAAATTACACAGCTATCTGATCATTTAACAGAGAAACAAACATCTTTTTACTACGTCAGTGACACATGTTTACGCAATTACAGAGTTGGATTACTTCACACTTACGAAATTGTATTTCGTCTGTACTTTGTGCACTGTTTATATTTTTTTTGAACCATTGTGATACTATGAGAGCTTTGAATGATGTATTTGGTATGGGATCATTATTCTTAAAGAACGTTTGAGGTAGATGACACTTTTGACATGAGCAGAGAATTTTTTTAGATTTTGAAATTATTGGAGGAAGCTACGACGTTTTTGAGATTTGACTGAGGTGTTATGATGTTATTATTACGACGACGATGTGTATTATGCTGCTGAGGTATGTTTATGATCAATAAGCTAATGCTATATGAGTTATTTGATTATGCTACGTATGTTATGATGAAATATTGAAGAAGTGTTGACGAATAAGGTAAGGAATAATGAGTAGTGTTTAGGGACTCTTCACTTGTGAAAAAGGATGTTGGAAACCAAGAATCGTACTTTAAGAGTTATGAAATGTGTGTGTAGATGCGTGAATGTATCACAATGACGGCGAAAATTTTTTGGACACTGTTATATTCATAAGATTTGGTTTCTACACATTTGCAATGCAAATTCTCGACCCGTGAAATTTTGTATATGAGACTGTCTCTGTAGCGGAGAAATGTCGTAAATATTTCCATAAGAATGTTAAGTGACCACCTGCACGTGCGTCGTCGGCACACAGCTGTGTCAGACACCTGGAGAATAAGCCATTAGGGTGTGCCTTTCCGGAAGCACAGGTAGAGAAAAAAAAGGAGGCCTATACCGCCGCTAATGACATTCGTTTGTAGAAAGCATCGCAAAAACGACTTGGTCGAAATTAAAAACATATGATAACACTGTGGAGCTCTTAATTTATGATATTTACTGAAATGCCTAATAAAATGACAAGAAATGTTTTTACATCTGCACACCTGATTATGACAAGCGTCTTTCTATGAGAGTTGAGAGAATTTCTACTAACTTATGAAATGTCACATGACTATTGAATGATATTTTTATGCTTTGGTTTGCGTAATTGCTTATTTCATTTGATATCTGGTTTCCAGCTGTGTTGCAGCATTGCTTTTATAAAATGAAATGCATTTGCTAATGTGAACACTTTCTGTCAACAGATCTATTAAATAATTATTTTATGACCCACATTCTTTAAAAAAGGAGCACTTGGAAAGGAAAGAACAATAAGAAGGAACTAGTAACAGTAACACATAATTTTCTTTTCAAGTACATGGTAATATTTCTTTTCAAAATAAGTTGTTGTGGTGCACCACTTTGATTACATAGACATTAAGATGTGAATATACATTTCCCTTGTCTGCATTGTTGTCTTTAGTGTAATATTTTTTCTGCTTGAGCTATGTTATGTTTAGGTATAAGTTGCTGCTGTTTGCCAGGCATAGTGTTACTGAATTTCACTTTGTATTACTCTGTTGAGCTAGTTTTACTACTGATTTATTTTTAGTTGCTGCACATTGGCTCATATTAGTTGTAGTGCTGCAATTGCTTTACCTATTTAAATTTTTTGTCATTGATGTTTGTATTAATTGTTTTATGTGATGCTGCATTGCCTCGTCCCTTAGTTTAGCATCTGAGCTCAGTAGATTTAAGTTAGCTTAAGAAGGGTAGACTATATAAGAAACTGACTATGGACAGTAGGGAAAGAATGCATTGAGAAGTTATATGAAAAAGATTTGGGCCAAAATGAGTATTGTACAATCAGAAATACTTATTTTGAAAGAGATATGAATAGAATACAGGAAGGAGGTATAGATAGGACTTTTTGGGAATAATGATGAATGAAGGGAGATCTCCAAGAAGCAAAGAAAGTTTTGTTTGCAAAATACTGCAGTAAAATAAACCCTGTCCTTTCCTTTTGTGTTATTCCGCTATATGTTTGTATACCCTTGTGTATTTGTGTTTTTCCTGTCTTTATGTGTTTAGCTGATGAGAGCTATGTTGTAGAATTTTTCTAATACTCTGTTATTTACTTTGCAAAGATGTTTAGACATTATTTATTCTGTTTTGTTTTAATGCTCATGTGTGAAGTTGATGTTTCGCAAGTTATTCTGATCTTTTATGTATTTACTTATGTCATAATTCTTGTAACACTGATGGATATGTTTATTTCTATTGTTTTGTAGAGCTTATATTACTACAAATGTTATCTGTATTGTTATGTTTTTAATTATGTATTTTGTACCTTTGTAATTGTATTCTTATGTCATAAAATTGTAATTGACACCAGTTCATCATATTATTAACTTGTAAGCATTCATTTCACTGCACACTTTTCTGTTGGTTATACTATATGGACACTATGTGAGAAGTTGGGACTGTTAGTGTTTGCACGTGTGTTACTAATTCAGCAAGGGACTGGATAACAGCATTGCTGGTTCTAAGGACAATTCCAAAAAACTTTGTGAGTGCACAAGTGGTGGTTCATGGACCTGCTATATTGTCCGCAAGACTCTTCGATGGTGATTGTGCACCTGCACAGTCACAACAGATGGCTGCTGGCCATCTCTACAAGGACTACAGTGGGTCTGCATCTCTGGTGGCCCACCAATACCACAATCTCTACCAGGACTACAGTGGGTCTGCTCTGTGATGACCTACCTACCAATATTCCTCAAAACGTCGAATGACTCTGCTGTGGGTTTGCTCTGTTGTGGCCCATTACCTGTCAGCATGTCAAGAGTCAGCACTGTCTTTCAGTTGGAAGGACAACACTACTTCTTCAAGACTGCATGGAAATCCACTACTTCCGTGTGCATTGTCTTTTACTGCTCAGACTTAGAAAAAAAAACACTGAAATTTTACTGTGATGAACAATCTGGACTGTCTTTATGGACTGTGAGAAAATTTTAGCTTTTGACCAACATTGTATAAATAATTGTGTGCATTTGATATCTTTCTTACTGTAATTATGAAAAAATTTTTCAAATCTGTATTGGCCACTGGCCAAAAAAAATTTGTAAAATTTTTTGTGGGGAGCATGGGGGCTATGTAAGTAGGCTGTTTAGATTTTTATATGGGTAATGCCACGTAGCGCTCTGTATGAAAATCACTGGCTGTGCTGTGTGCAGTCTGTGGCTAGTTTGCATTGTTGTCTGCCATTGTAGTGTTGGGCAGCGGGAGCTGGATGTGAACAGCGCGTAGCGTTGGGCAGTTGGAGGTGAGCCGCCAGCGGTGGTGGATGTGGGGAGAGAGATGGCGGAAGTTTTGAAATTGAACTGCTATATATATTATGATTATTAAGGTAAATACAGTGTTTGTTCTCTATTAAAATCTTTCATTTGCTAACTATCCCTATCAGTAGTTAGTGACTTCCGTAGTTTGAATCTTTTATTTAGCTGGCAGTAGTGGCGCTCGCTGTATTGCAGTAGTTCGAGTAATGATGATTTTTGTGAGGTAAGTGATTTGTGAAAGGTATAGGTTAATGTTAGTCAGGGCCACTCTTTTGTAGGGATTTTTGAAAGTCAGATTGCGTTGCGCTAGATAATATTGTGTGTCAGGTTAAGCACAGTCTTGTATAAATTGTCCTAAGGGGACGTTTCAACTGGCCGTATCCGATCTGGTACTGCAAGTTATGGTACGAAAAAAGGTATTTGATATGTGAGGAAAGGTATTGGAGGTGCAATTAACTAACAAACCGATGAAGTGTGTGAAAAGCTCGACTCCTGTCTGGCCCTGTCCTTTTCACTGTTTGCACCATGTAGAACCAAATATTGCGCATAAATCATAAGTAAATTTTCATCGCTCGCTCGAGTATTCTGGGGTTTCAATTCTTTGTGCTATGTAGAATCAAATGTTGCGCACAAATCTTACGTAAGCATTTATCGCTAGCTCGAGTCATCTGTAGTTTTCACTGTTTGTGCTCTGTTGAACCGAACGTTGCACATAAATCTTACTTAAGCATTCAGCATTAGCTCAACCATCTGGAGTTTTGACTGTTCGTGCCGTGTTGTACTAAAGAAGTTAAGTATGGTAATGAAGATATGGCAAGCAGGACAGAAAGGGTAATTTTTGTTTAAGCTGGAAATAATTCTCTTAGTTATAGACTGCATGTAAGCAGGAAAGAGATTTACTCCATGCGTCAACAGCTTATATAAATGTAAGCTAAAGTTCCGCATTCTGGGCATAGATGTGACAACTGGATCCAGTCTAGAAACCGGTACTAATCAATCTAGTAGTTCCTCGGTTGGACTTGCGAGTCTGAGTACACCATGTACCAGTCCGAACACTTAGGATAAATTCCTGGCAGTACCAGGAATCAAACATGGGATCCCCCATGGCAGTCACCCGTGCTACCCACTCAGCTATTCAGATGGTACCTGAGATAGTTTATTCTTCCTAATTTATATGCTCCTCCAACAGTATGCCAAGGCCATTTGCTGTTTTTTGAATCGGTAATTGGGTGTCATTAAGTATTGGAGAGACTGTTTCACGACATTTCCGACGATAAATGATTGTCTGAGACTTCTTAGGGTTTTGTTTCACAGTCGCGTTTTGTATCCGATGTGATACTCAACAAAGATCGTCATTCGTTCCTAATACTGCAGTAACGATGTTCTTAGGGCGGGCTCTTAGGTACTTCTGGATGTCACCGGCACATATGTGGTAGTTATAAAAAATGGTTCAAATGGCTCTGAGTACTATGGGACTTAACATCTGAGGTCATCAGTCCCCTAGAACTTAGAACTACTTAAACCTAAGTAACCTAAGAACATCACACACGTCCATGCCCGAGGCAGGATTCGAACCTACGACCGTAGCAGTCGCGCGGGTCCGGACTCAAGCGCCTAGAACCGCTTGGCCACAAAGGCTGGCAGTATTTACAAGAGAGATGAAATATTACTGATGTACAACAAGAAAAGCAATGGACCTGAAAGCGGTGGTGTTCTGGTATTGAGAGGTAAGGTACTGTACCAGAATAAGGTTATTCAAATTTCTTCAAACAAGCAGATACTTCACAAACATAAACTATACCAGATAAGAACATCTCATATCCCTAACATTCATTAACGTGAATTTACCAAAGAATACTGATGGCGGAATTTACTAAACAGAACCTCAATGCAGCAATTTAACAGCATCACTATTATGTAACATTCCAACAAAATTTATCATTACATTTTAAATGTTGACAGAGTTCAAATAAAACGACCATCATAATAGCAACCGCCACCACGACTCACTATTAACTCTTCAGAAAAGCACTTGTTGGTAGGATCTGATTAACGGTGTGATGAATGCAACTGCACAACAGTTGTAATGTTACCACTTAAAGTAAACAACTATTGACAAAATTAAATAAAATGATTCAATCCAAAGAGTTAGACAACAACTGACCAATATAATTCCTGTTGTAACTAGAAGAGCATCTGACAGCAGAACTTAATAGAATAATCGATGGCACGAACGAAGTATCAACTGCCTATCAAATCTATTGTCACAACTTACTGAAAGCAACTGATTGTCACAACTTACTGAAAGCAACTGCTGGCAGAAATTAACAAAATAATACAATAAATCAAACAGCAACTGCCCACCAGATTTATAGTTATAACTTATGGAAATTAAATTGGTGATAGTATTTAATAAAAAGATTCAATGAAATAAACAGCAACTGTCCAGCAGACTTACTGACCCAAGTTATGCTAGCTCTGGTTCTGGGATCAATGAGCATACAAAACGAACAGACAGAAATACAAGAACCTCTTTTCCGCAACGCACAAAATACAGAAGAGCCATAAAAATTTTTACAATCTACACATACACTCAACACACCACCTTGAGATTAAGGGAGTACTTGTCCTCACAAGGTATAATAAGGCACAATAAATAAAGTTAAGTACCCCATCAGAAAAATGACGTAAATTGCATGTGACTTTCTCATTTTAACTGGGCCCACACAATCCGACTTCAACTAGGGTCCTTACTAATACTTGTTGTTGTTGTTGTTGTTGTGGTCTTCAGTCCTGAGACAGGTTTGATGCAGCTCTCCATGCTACTCTATCCTATGCAAGCTTCCTCATCTCCCAGTACCTACTGCAATCTACATCCTTCTGAATCTGCTTAGTGTATTCATCTCTTGGTCTCCCCCTACGATTTTTACCCTCCACGCTGCCCTCCAATACCAAATTGGTGAGCCCTTGATGCCTCAGAACATGGCCTACCAACCGATCCCTTCTTCTGGTCAAGTTGTGCCACAAACTTCTCTTCTCCCCAATCCTATCCAATACTTCCTCATTAGTTGTGTGATCTACCCATCTAATCTTCAGCATTCTTCTGTAGCACCACATTTCGAAAGCTTCTATTCTCTTCTTGTCCAAACTATTTACCGTCCATGTTTCACTTCCATACATGGCTACACTCCATACAAATACTTTCAAAAATGACTTCCTCACACTTAATTCAATACTCGATGTAAACAAATTTCTCTTCTTCAGAAACGCTTTCCTTGCCATTGCCAGTCTACATTTTATATCCTCTATACTTCGACCATCATCAGTTATTTTGCTTCCCAAATAGCAAAACTCCTTTACTACTTTAAGTGTCTCATTTCCTAATCTAATACCCTCAACATCACCCGACTTAATTCGACTACATTCCATTATCCTCGTTTTGCTTTTGTTGATGTTCATTTTATATCATCCCTTCAAGACACCATCCATTCCATTCAACTGCTCTTCCAAGTCATTTGCTGTCTCTGACAGAATTACAATGTCATCGGCGAACCTCAAAGTTTTTATTTCTTCTCCATGGATTTTAATACCTACTCCGAATTTTTCTTTTGTTCCCTCTCCTGCTTGCTCAATATACAGATTGAATAACATCAGGGAGAGGCTACAACCCTGTCTTACTCCCTTCCCAACCACTGCTTCCCTTTCACGTCCCTCGACTCTTATAACTGCCATCTGGTTTCTGTACAAATTGTAAATAGCCTTTCGCTCCCTGTATTTTATCCCTGCCACCTTTAGAATTTGAAAGAGAGTATTCCAGTCAACATTGTCAAAAGCTTTCTCTAAGTCTACAAATGCTAGAAACGTAGGTTTGCCTTTCCTTAATCTTTCTTCTAAGATAAGTCATATGGTCAATATTGCCCCACGTGTTCCAGTATTTCTAGGGAATCCAAACTGATCTTCCCCGAGGTCGGCTTCTACTAGTTTTTCCATTTGTCTGTGAAGAATTCGTCTTAGTATTTTGCAGCTGTGGCTTATTAAACTGATTGTTCGGTAATTTTCACATCTGTCAACACCTGCTTTCTTTGGGATTGAAATTATTATATTCTTCTTGACGTCTGAGGGTATTTCGCCTGTTTCATACATCTTGCTCACCAGATGGTAGAGTTTTGTCAGGACTGGCTCTCCCAAGGCCATCAGTAGTTCCAATGAAATGTTGTCTACTCTGGGGGCCTTGTTCCTACTCAGGTCTTTCAGTGCTCTGTCAAACTCTTCATGCAGTATCATATCTCCCATTTCATCTTCATCTACATCCTCTTCCATTTCCATAATATTGTCCTCAAGTACATCGCCCTTGTATAGACCCTCTATATACTGCTTCCACCTTTCTGCTTTCCCTTCTTTGCTTAGAACTGGGTTTCCATCTGAGCTCTTGATGTTCATACAAGTCGTTCTCTTTTCTCCAAAGGTCTCTTTAATTTTCCTGTAGGCAGTATCTATCTTACCCCTAGTGAGATAAGCCTCTACATCCTTACATTTGTCCTCTATCCATCCCTGCTTAGCCATTTTGCACTTCCTGTCGATCTCATTTTTGAGACGTTTGTATTCCTTTTTGTCTGCTTCATTTACTGCATTTTTATATTTTCTCCTTTCATCAATTAAATTCAATATTTCTTTTGTTACCCAAGTATTTCTATTAGCCCTCGTCTTTTTACCTACTTGATCCTCTGCTGCCTTCACTACTTCATCCCTCAAAGCTACCCATTCATCTTCTACTGTATTTCTTTCCCCCATTCCTGTCAATTGTTCCCTTATGCTCTCTCTGAAACTCTGTACAACCTCTGGTTCTTTCAGTTTATCCAGGTCTCATCTCCTTAAATTCCCACCTTTTTGCAGTTTCTTCAGTTTTAATCTACAGGTCATAACCAATAGATTGTGGTCAGAGTCCACATCTGCCCTGGAAATGTCTTACAATTTAAAACCTGGTTCCTAAATCTTTGTCTTACCATTATATAATCTATTTGATACCTTTTAGTGTCTCCAGGGTTCTTCCATGTAAACAACCTTCTATCATGATTCTTAAACCAAGTGTTAGCTATGATTAAGTTGTGCTCTGTGCAAAATTCTACCAGGTGGCTTCCTCTTTCATTTCATAGCCCCAATCCATATTCACCTACTACGTTTCCTTCTCTCCCTTTTCCTACACTGGAATTCCAGTCACCCATGACTATTAAATTTTCGTCTCCGTTCACTACCTGAATAATTTCTTTTATTTCATCACACATTTCTTCAATTTCTTCGTCATCTGCAGAGCTAGTTGGCATATAAACTTGTACTACTGTAGTAGGTGTGGGCTTCATATCTATCTTGGCCACAATAATGGGTTCACTATGCTGTTTGTAGTAGCTTACCCGCATTCCTATTTTCCTATTCATTATTAAACCTACTCCTGTATTACCCCTATTTGACTTTGTGTTTATAACCCTGTAGTCACCTGACCAGACGTCTTGTTCCTCCTGCCACCGAACTTCACTAATTCCCACTATATCTAACTTTAACCTATCCATTTCCCTTTTTAAATTTTCTAACCTACCTGCCCGATTAAGGGATCTGACATTCCACGCTCCGATCCGTAGAACGCCATTTTTCTTTCTCCTGATAATGACATCCTCTTGAGTAGTCCCCGCCCGGAGATCCGAATGGGGGACTATTTTACCTCCGGAATATTTTACCCAAGAGGACGCCATCATCATTTAATCATACAGTAAATCTGCATGCCCTCGGGAAAAATTACGGCCGTAGTTTCCCCTTGCTTTCAGCCGTTCGCAGTACCAGCACAGCAAGGCCGTTTTGGTTATTGTTACAAGGCTAAATCAGTCAATCATCCAGACTGTTGCCCTTGCAACTACTGAAAAGGCCCTCTTCAGGAACCACACGTTTGTCTGGCCTCTCAGCAGATACCCCTCCGTTGTGGTTGTACCTACGGTACGGCTATCTGTTGTAAGTAGGCTGTTTAGGTTTTCTTATTGGCAACGCCACGTAGCGCTCTGTATGAAAATTACTGGCTGTGCTGTGTGCAGTCTGTGGCTAGTTTGCATTGTTGTCTGCCACTGTAGTGTTGGGCAGCGGCAGCTGGACGTGAACAGCGCGTAGCGTTGGGCAGTTGGAGGTGAGCCGCCAGCAGTGGTGGATTTGGGGAGAGAGATGGCAGAGTTTTGAAATTTGTTTTACTGGATATTATGAACTGCTATGTATATTATGGTTTTTCAACACTATTAAGGTAAATACATTGTTTGTTCTCTATCAAAATCTTTCATTTGCTAACTATGCCTATCAGTAGTTAGTGCCTTCCGTAGTTTGAATCTTTTATTTAGCTGGCAGTAGTGGCGCTCGCTGTATTGCAGTAGTTCGAGTAATGAAGATTTTTGTGAGGTAAGTGATTTGTGAAAGGTATAGGTTAATGTCAGTCAGGGCCATTATTTTTTAGGGATTATTGAAAGTCAGATTGCGTTGCGCTAAAAAATATTGTGTGTCAGGTTAAGCACAGTCGTGTATAAATTGTTGTAAGGGGATGTTTCACTGTATCGCTGAGGCACGCAAGCCTCCCCACCTCCCCAACGGCAAGGTCCATGGTTCATGGGGGGGGGGGGGGGTACTGTAATGCTAATGACACACTACCGGCAAGAATTCACTCAGTAGCCGACCTGATAGTTCAATGACATTACTGTGCTACTGACAAGTTTCTGTGTGACCAGATCGTCGACCACTCAGACGGCCACATCATGTAACAATATAAGAGTAATAAAAATTATTTACCGTCATTTCGACCATAATTAAGCAAGCTTTCGCCATGCAGCTGTCATTCAAGGTCCAACAGACCATAATCCACAGGCTGTTCCTATGACAAAGATCGGAACTGGGTGACAGGTAGCGAACCCGCCAACACAGCTGACTTGGTGTTCCTTCAGATCTTCAGATTCAGAACCTCAGGAAGGTCCAACTGTCGCAGCAGAACAGTTTTCCCACCAGGCGATATTCACTGGCAAAACACCAATTGACACATCGGAACAGCATAGATCAGTGTCCGACGGCCGTCGTGACCGAGCGGTTCTAGGCGCTACAGTCTGGAACCGAGCGACCGCTACGGTCGCAGGTTCGAATCCTGCCTCGGGCATGGATGTGTCTGATGTCCTTAGGTTAGTTAGGTTTAAGTAGTTCTAAGTTCTAGGGGACTGATGACCTCAGAAGTTAAGTCCGTAGTGCTCAGAGCCATTTGAACAGATCAGTGTCTGAAGCGTAGCTGCTGCCTGATCCTGCTACCAGCCCCGAAGACACTGCCCTTGCTCGCAGCTCACTGTCTGTCCGGAATTGACTGATGTCGCTCACACCGTGGCTGATCTTAAATCGTACATCACAACATGCGACCTTCCCTGTGGTGGTGGAGCCAGTCGCTCCGCTGCTACGATCAACTGTGCTGCCCACCTGAGGCATGAATCAAAGAGTGCGAAAAGAAAAGGTATCCCATACGGCACAAATGTTCACCCCTCCCCCACATTAAGCTTGAACAGGTAGGAGTGGAGTGGGTGAATGGCCTTACTGTTCCCCAGCATCCTGGTTGCACATGCCAACTTTGTCTCGTGTGGACCTTAATAAGTTTTCAGAAGAAGGATCCTGACTAGGAAGATGACTTTAATCAGTTTATGAGGTCCCACAAATCTAGGTAGAATTTTCGAGATGAGCTTCTGTGCCCATTTACCTTGTACCCAGAAATTCTTTAAGTGCATCATGCTACCCACCCTAGCAAGACAGCCCGCCTTCCCTGATTATAGTAAACGGCCTCCATTCTATGTGCAAAATGAATGTTTTTAGTTGCCCCCCAATTATTTTATTGTCTCAGGATCACTATCCTCTGACAGTAAATCATTGATCCCCCATAAGTTGGAGAGGATCGAATTCACTATGAAGGTGAATACAAGCTAGCAGGAGCTGTCTTGTGGGCGTCATGAATGGTACTGTTCAATGCATAATTCGACCGCCTAGTCGATTTATCCCACTCGGTCTGCAACTGTCTGTGAATGAGAGATGGTAAGAGCTGACTTTAAATTTTGGTTCATCCACTCTGCGAAAGAGAAGTGAGAATAGTAGGGAGTTGTGCTTATGTGCGATATCCAACGATATCCTACTTTTTAATTCCTTTGAGGCAAACGCCGACGATTTATCGCTCACTAATACTCTTGAAGGGCCAAACACAACAAATACCTGAGTTAGATGTTCAATTGTGGTTCCAGGGGCCCCCAACTTGCTCACTAACAGCAACGCAAACCTAGACAAGCTATCGACTACTACAAATAAATAGTGTTTCCCACGCCCAGAGGGCGGTAAGGGACCAACAGTCGGAGCTAATTCCATGGGCAGACATAACATGTCTATCCCATTGTACTAAGTTCAAAAGCAAAGTGTATCTTTCTTTAAGAGAGTGTCCCAGAGCTTCTCTATCTTGTCAGAGCTGCTGCTTAATCTGGTGTAACTGTAGCCTTCAACGTGCTGCTGCCAAACATCTCCAAACAAGGCTGAAATCTACCCTGAGGCTGTTACGATGCTAACATGTTCCTGGATACATTCGTTGAAATAAATTCCCGTCCGTGCAAAACGCAGTCAAGGCCTTGGACTCTTGCGCAAGTGGTACTTGATGCTACGCTTGGTTCAGATCAAGAACTGAGTCTGCAAGAAACAGTCGTGCAGATCTGGAAGTGGGACTGAGTTTAAGATCACCTTCTGCTTTGACTGTTGGTAGTCTACCAACTGACGATTTGGGAACAAAAAATATGGGAGACATATAAGGCGACAATGAGGGTTGGGTTATGCCATTGGCCAGTTGCTGATCGATTATCTTTATAAGTTCCTTCATCTTCGTGGCTGACAGTCGAAATGGTACCCTAACTGTCAATTGAATATTATATTCCATTTGATTCATGACACCAAGCTTGTCTGTCAAAATCTCAGGGTAGTGTTCAAAAATGGTTCAAATGGCTCTGAGCACTATGGGACTTAACATCTGTGGTCATCAGTCCCCTAGAACTTAGAACTACTTAAACCTAACTAACCTAAGGACATCACACCCATCCATGCCCGAGGCAGGATTCGAACCTGCGACCGTAGCAGTCGCGCGGTTCCGGACTGCGCGCCTAGAACCGCTAGACCACCGCGTCAGGATAGTGTTCCAAAAAGTCTAATACGTGTCTAACATATTTCAGGTTCAAGCGAAACAACTGAAAAAGGAGGCTCTTTCGGTTCTCGTTTTTTGGCTAAGTCCCAAACAGCAATCTGCGCGCTTCTGGAATCAGCTTTCATTTCCTTTTTCTCAGGATATCGAACAATCATGCATCAAATGTCCATCTTTATCGCATCGAAAACATGCTCCTCCCCTGGTTGTATATCCTGGTGGATGTCACCTACCTGGAGCTTTCCTACCCACTATCAAGCGATAACACTAACGGAATTACTCTTCCTGAAAAAATCTCTCGATATTTGCCAATAATACACGTAAATTAGAAAACCTTTATTGTTTATATGCAAAGAGCACCTGCGACCGAGCCTCAGGAGGTATCCACTCTACAATAATGACCACAATTTCCGATTCATGCGTCTTGTATGTAAACTACTAAAGACATTTTAATGTCGCCAAGCTTTCAAGCCAAGCTCTCCCCTTGCTAGTAGAAACGGGAAACATAATGATTAACAAGTTCATTACACAATCGATTGGATAAGTTACTTTCTAATAGCCTAAGCACAGCATACTAAGCGACATTTTTCAAAGTGGGTGTCAGCAATCACTTTTCTTAGTTTGCTCTGAGAAAAGGGATACGTGACCTCGTTATCTGTAACTTGCAACACCACAGACTGATTCTGCAATCAGACTGTTAACCGTAATAAATGAACAATTTGCTTATTAGTGTCCATAGTTAACCTAGGAATCCCACAAATTACACTTAGAAGAGGATTGGGCAGTTGATTAAAAAAATTCCAAGTAAGTAACCCACTTTCCTCTCCTACAGCAGCTGCTCTCAAATCACCATTTTCCATGGAAACAAAACCTTATTCCTAACTTCATTAATTTGCCGGTTCAACGCACTTTCTTCATGATGATGATGATGATGATGTTTGGTTTGTGGGGCGCTCAACAGCGCGGTTATCAGCGCCCGTACAATTTCCCAACCTTTGCGCAGTCCAATTTCGCCACTTTCCTGGATGATGATGAAATGATAAGGACAACACAAACACCCAGTCATCTCGAGGCAGGTGAAAATCCCTGACCCCGCCGGGAATCGAACCCGCACTTTCTTCAAGTCGCAAAATAATTACTTTGTCCCCTATTGCTTCAATTACTTATTTCTGCTTATGATCAAAGTTAATGACGTTATAGATACCTGAGTGAAGGCACCTCAGTTTGAAGTCAGGAAAGTTGTTGGGAAACCTGCTAATCGTTAACGATACTGGTGAAACATCATTAGAGTTCAGTCATTTATTCCCAATGTTTACAAGATGTCATTCTTGATGTGTCTTTTGCGCAGTGTAGGTCCTCTGCTTCTGTAGTTGACTGTGTGACCTCTCTCCCCTTTTGGGCAGCAGTGCTGCGGTTCAGAACGTCTCCCATACCCACACCCTCTGCACGTGGTGCAATGGTATGAGTAGTACCAAGCTCCCGGGCTATACCCATCACATTTCGTCCTTCTTCCCGCTCTGAAGTCATCGAAATGCTGTCCCCGGGCCATGTTGTGACGGTGAACACCACCACAGTGCACTGTATCTACTTGATTATTGGTACAAAAGTCTCTTCTCGTTCCTTCAGCTAGCTCGTGTTCCGTGGCTACCCCCATTTGGAGCTGTAGTCATGCTGATCTCACGCCATGTGGCGTCCAACATTCTGTGCACTACTGGGAGACCTTTAACAGCATGTTCTCGCACTTTCATTTACTTCCACCGAGTAGCTGACATGTCTTTTAACGTTACCTACGTTCCCCCTAGGTTTTGCGGAGCAGTGTAATATCGATAACGTTATTAATCTAGCCTTACGTACTCCATCACTACCTACAGCCTCAGAAATGATTCTCGTCGCTGCTTCCCGTACTGTATGTGCAGAAACATATTTTAACAAAAACGTGGCTGTCGAGGAGGTGTTGTCTTGCGGCTGATGGTTGTCACAACTTGAGAAATGTCTGCTGTTGAGAAAAAGTCGTTTAATTCGTCTACAGAGGCTTGACAAACAGTACCAGATTTCGACCTTCCTATTCCAAAGCTGCGCAGGTTTTTCCACAGTGCTGCAAGATTCGGAATGCCTGATTTTGGTGTTGCGTAGGTTTTGCTTTTCTTTCTTTCGCAGCTTCCTACGTACTTCGTATAGTTCAAATGTAGGGTTTTGTCTGAATCTTTTATGTGCCGAATCAAGTTTATTCACTATCTGACGCAGCTGTGTGGTCAGCCACGGAGCAGGAGCCTTCTTTACTTTGACAGAACTTTTAGGGGCATGTTTCTCACAAAATGCAGTAATCAGCGACTGAATATTCCAGAAGTTTACCGTCTAATGTCACCTCATTATTTATATCCCGCCATGTTCTTTGTAGGGCATCATGGTTGACTTGTTTCAAGTTACTATAGGATATTGGGTGAAATTTTTCTTTTGTGTCTTCAATGAGTGCATTAAAAATATCTGATCAAGAGCAGAAAGTCCAGAGATAGAAATCTTAATCGTGCGAGTTACGTTATCTGTCCTGTTTGTTGCTGCTGTATCTATGAGTATAAACACGTGGCTGTGTGGCGTCTGGTGCTTTGGGTTCAGAGGTATAATACGCAAATCGTTAGAGTGGAACAGTCTTTTTAGATCCTCTGCAGAGTGAAATTTTAATTGCAGGTCCATACTTTGTCTTCCACAATGATTACGAGCGTGTTCTGTAGCAATAGCGAAGATTCTTACCATAAAAAGTAAAAGTGCAGTAGAAACGTAGCAAATCAGTAGAGAGTACTCGTAAAACTCATAGGAACTAAGATACATACAGCAGATAATATTTAGTACAAGATGGGACGAAATGTTCAAGTTGCGTCAGCCTTGGTGTGAGAATGATTATTTAGAAAAGTTATAATTAGCCTGGACTACTCAAAGAAATTATAAGACATTGTGCTAAGGTGACTTCTAAACAATGTGAGAGTCATGAAGTGAATTTACGTAATTTTAACAATTTCTTACTCCAAGATTCAAATTTGACTCCCAACAGACACAGGAAGATTCAATTGAGATTACATCATAGTAAGACAGAGATTCCGTAACCAGATATTTGATTGTAAGGTGTACCCATGTTCAGATTTAGACTTAAATCACAATTTCGTATTTATGAAGAGTAGACAAGTTTAAGCCAATCACACGGAAGGATCAGTGCAGAAGGAAGAAGGACACTGAAGTACTGAGGAAAGATAAGTCGCGTTTGAAGTTCGGTAAGGAATGCCAAAGTACACAGTTCAGTTGAAGAGGAGTGGACATCTTTAAAAAGTGATGGTTAAAATGTCTCTGAGCACTACGGGACTTAACATCTGAGGTCATCAGTCCCCTAGAACGTAGAACTATGTAAACCTAACTAATCTAAGGTCATCACACACAACCATGCCCGAGGCAGGATTCGAACCTGCGAGCGTAACGGGCGCGCGGTTCGAGAATGAAGTATCTAGAACCGCTCGGCCACAACGGCCGGCCTTAAAAAGAGAAATCACACATTTTGGACAAACAAACATAGGTAGAAGGAACATTGGGTACTGGATAAAATATTTCAACTGATCAACGCAAGAAGGAAGTAAAAAATGTTGAGAGGAAGTCAGGAATACAACAATACAAATCGCTTAGCAATGAAATGAATAGGACGTTCAGGACACCGAAGGAAAAATGGCTGCAGGAACGATGTGAAAAAAAAAACGAAAAAGAAATGACCGTCGGAAGGACTGGCCCAGGATAAAAGAAAGTCAAAACAACAATCGATGAAATTAAAAGCAATGGTGTTAACATTAAGAGTGCAGGGGGAATGCCTTTTTTGGATATGTGGAAAGAGCTGATTGAAGGCCTCATGTGGAGGAGGACTTGCCTGACGTGATAGGCACAGGAACTGGAGTCCATATGGAAGGCATAATAGATACGGTATTAGAGTCAGAATTTAAAAGAGTTCTGGAATACTTGAGATCAAATAAGGCAGAAGTGACAGATGATGTTCCATCGGATTTTTTACATTCATTGGCAGAATTGACAGGCAAACAACTATTCAAGTGGTTGTGTAGAATCTATGAGACTGGCGACGTAACATCAGAGTTTCGTAAAATATAATCTGCACAATTTCGAAGATAGCAAGAGCAGATAAGTGCGAGAACTATCGCACAGTCAGCTTAACAGATCTTGCACCCAAGCTGGTGACGAGAATAGTATAAAGAAGAATGGAAAAGAAAATTGAGGATCTGTTAGATGACGATCAGTTTGGTTTTAGGAAAGGTAAAGGCATCAGAAAGGCAGTTCTGACGTTGCTCTTGATTATGGAAGCAAGACTGAAGAAAAATCAAGACATGATCATGGACCTACTGACCTATAAAAAGCGTTCAACAGTATAAAATGGTACAAGATGTACGATTATGAAAGATGTATGGGTAATCTGTAGGGAAATACGGGTAATATACAATATGTAAAAGAACAAAGAGGGGAGAGTAAGACCGGAAGACCAAGAGCGAAGTCCTCGGATTAAAAAACGGTGTAAGAGAGCGATTCAGTCTATGGTTTGATCTATAAATCGAAGAAGCAATGACGGAAATAAAAGAAAGATTCGCGAGTGCAATTAAAATTCACAGTGAAAGGAAATCGATTATAAGATTCGCTGATGACATTGCTATCCTTATTAGAAGTGAGGAACAATTACAAGATCTTTCGAATGGAATGAACAGCCTGATGAGAGCAGAATGTGGAATGAGAGTAAACCGGAAAAGACAAAACTAATGAGAAGTGGCAGATACGAGAATAGCGAGAAACTTAACATCAAATCGGTAATCACGAAGTAAACCTGCTATCTTGGAAGCTAAATAACCTATTATGGGTGAATTAAGGACGACATAGAAAGCAGAGTAGCACAGGCAAAAGAACATTTCTGGTCAAGAGAAATTTACTGGTATCAAACATAAGCCTTAATTTGAGAAATAAATTTCCTAGAATGAGTATTTGGAGGACAGCATTGTAAGGTGGCAGAATAAATGAAGGTCAGATCCGCACTTTATTACATGAGAGCTTTATACATCGCAACGAGAAGGTGAATATGACACCTAACGTAATTCGGTGGTTGTGAGCAAATTTGCCTATCAGTATGTAATGCAAAAAGGGATGACAGTCAATCGACAGTAATAACACACCATTCCTATTTAATGCATGTCTTTGAGCGGAAGGTGGAACAAGCAGCGCGACTCGTTTGAGTTTGAAAGCCAGAGGGACAAGGGCAGAAGTGAGGGCACGCCACAGGGGTTACCACAGAAACCACTTAAAGGGGTGACAGGCAGAAAGTCAACAACCCGACCAGGTCACTCAGGCAGGGGAAACGCATGTAGTGGCACATCTGTAGAGGGACAGAGAAAAATCTTTAGAAAGCTGCATTTCTGAATTCCAGAGGGATATGAACAAAACCAGTGACCCATTTTGATCACGTGTCGAGCGAGTGCAACACCCGTGAAGATCAGTGTACTTTAGACGTCTAGAATGGGCACAAAACGGCCGACTGGCGGAAACGCACTAGGAATGACAAAAATACAGTAGTTTTTATAGAATGAACATTGCAATTGGTAGAGAGAGTTTCCACAAAATAAGAGGAACACTCCTATTGGTCGAAAAAGGCTGTGACGTGAAGAACGAATGAACCCAGGTGCGGAAGCAGTTTGGCCATGAGTAAGACAAGAGAGAAATTTTCGGGGACTCTTCTCTGAACTGGCGTCGAGTGCAGAATGGAGCGCTTAACGCCCTGTGCGGTGCAGAGGAGAAATTTGTGTAAACACTGCGTTCACAGTGGCTGAAATCCAGCTGGAAATTAGCTGTAGCAAACTTTAGCTCCAAGTGTGGAGAAATCAACCAGCCAATTAGTCAATTGTTCTTACACCTGCTCCAATCATGCGCGTGTATACCACCACATACTAAGACTAGGGCTGAGTACATGTTTTCTCGCATAACGAGAAACACAGGGGAAAGTTTCTGCTAGAAAATTCAGCAAAGGTTTAATTATTTTTATAGGAATTTCAGCGGAAGAGAGCAGCCTAGCAGACGACAGCTCGTCGCAGACTAAGGTAAATACCGCGTGCAGAGGTGTGAACTTTGTTGGTTCACCAGCTTGCGCCCACTGTAAACTCGAGCGGCCTTGGGTAATCTTTTGCTCAATTTGTCACATAACCAACCATCCACCATAGACTTGATTGTCATCCTAAATAGTACTGAATATTGAACCAGAATCGGACGATTTTCGTAGTACTGACCAACATCATAACGTATGTGTATGAACAATTTTGTAAAGAAACTTCTAATTAAACTTTTATATTTTTGTGTTTAGAATTAATATTCTGTCTGAGAGTTAATATTTAATATTGTTGTGTACAGGGTTATTTCACTTTTTGATGTTGGCGAGATGCGTTATCCTGACAACTGTTATTATTTTGTAAAATTGAAAACTGTAATTTTGTGCTAAAATCGTGACATTAAACATGTTATTTCAACTTACTCAGTTGTTCTCAATCATAGAATAAGTAACCACGTTACAGCACTGTATGGTAGTGAATCATGGTCACTGGGAAAACCGGGACAGCAGAGAAACGAAGTGTTTGGGATGTGGTGCTATAGATAATGTGGGCAATCAGGTGCATAGACAAGGTAAGAAATGAGGAGGTTCTCCGCAGAATCGACGAATATGGGAACATTTGGAAAACACTGACAAAAAGAAGGGACAGCACGATAGGACACATATTAAGACGGCAAAGAATAACTTCTATGCTACTAAAGTGAGCTTAGAAGGTACTTGAGAGTATCTGGTTCAATATCAAGCTTTTCCCAGGAGATATCATGGAAAATTCGTGCCAAGCGCAAGCAGCCATCGATAAAAATTTATAGTGCTCTTAGCTTTGAAAGTTCAGCTGAAACCATTTTCTTCAGTTAATTTAATTAGTAAATGTCCTCTGTTGATTGGCTGACATTTCATGTCTGTAGGAGCAACAGCGCATTTCCAAGGAATGTTTGTTTGGAAAATTTTGCTCGACTCGACGTCGCCTACAATGTATTCTTCGTGAAATACCCCTGGGCTATCATATGTGATCATGGCGAAATAGTGATGGCTCTTTACTGACGTCTTACGTGTTCCAGCGTAAAGACAAACGACGGAACGAAGATGAAGAACTCAAGAGCGGAGAAGGCTGTGAAACGACGTCAGCCAAAAGCCCACTGACATGGACCGCATCACGACAGGAGAGGCCTCTACAAGAAGAGAATATAAGCGCCGCTCCTACCAGCCTCGGGAGAACAGTAGAAGACGGACACCAGCAGACGCAGACTAAAAACCATATTGTATATAACGAAAGACATTTATTGTTTGCATGTCGCCAATGGCTTGCGATAAGTTCTTAAAACTATTAATGTGATTTGCTTGAATTGTTGCATAGCTATCCTAGAAGGCACTCTGTTAGAGACGAGTGGGCAGGACCCAACAGTACGGCAACGTTTCAGCCCCTTCAGTATCCCATTCCTGGTTAATGTAAATGTTTCGTATTATCTGTTCCGTAAATAACAGTCCACAACTGGTAAACGTAGGTGGCACAAAACGAGATGCTCGAGTAAGAAAATGATTTGTCCATTTATGGCAACTGTAATAAATTACAAAATTTACAACATTCAAAAACGTTAGTATATAAAAGTAAACAGTAGGACTAAATGAAATGATAAAGGTAAAGGATCTGCTATCAGCTTTCTAATTCACTACAGTGACCGGAGGATGAGGAGTGATGAGTCCCTTGGCCTGGCCACGTTAAACCCCAGGAAAGACCCCTCTTTGACAGCACGCCGAGTGAACCTGGGGCAATTCTGTAGCAACTAAAAGGAATACAGATTCACACCTGTGTCTGGGGTGAACCCAGGACCTCCAGCACAGGAGTTTAGTGTTTTATCCACCAGGTTACCATGCACTCTAAAAGAAGTAATATAAATTAAAATTAAATTTTGGTATGTTAAAAGATATGAACGAATTACATGTAGTGAAATAAAATCAATGAAGGTGTCAGTACTAGCCACTCATATATTCTGAATCTGCATTGTAAGAAACCTGTAATGACAACTGAATACTTCTACCAGACCAGATGTGAGCCCACATATCCTGCTCTTTCCGAATAGTGGCCTTAACCAATATGTTAGCCGGCCGGGGTGGCCAAGTGGTGCTAGGCACTAAAGTCTGGAACCGTGAGACCGCTACGGTCGCAGGTTCGAATCCTGCCTAGGGCATGGATGTGTTTGATGTCCTTAGGTTAGTTAGGTTTAAGTAGTTCTACGTTGTAGGGGACTGGTGACCTCAGAAGTTAAGTCCCATAGTGCTCAGAGCCATTTGAACTATCAATATGTTACATAATAAAAATTCAAGAACATTGTCATTTGAAAGCCTGCATACCAGACAATACATTAAACATCTGTCTACTACCAGCAATTAATAAATATGTCCATAACAGAGCGGTGTTTGGTTCTTATTATATTATTATACCAGCACTAATGTTCAGTGAAAAGATCTACATAAGAAAAATTTTGCAGGATATATCTGAACCGACAGGATATATTGAAGGAGGAGTTCCAGGTGCTATGACAAATGATAGGCAGTAAAATAAGGAAGACATATATAGCAACATGTATTTGTCTATTTTGTTACTTTGCCCTCCATTAGTGTTCAGTGAAGCACCAGTGAGGAAAGCCACTAGAATTCAAGCCCGACAGCAGCAGCCTGGGCCTGCGCCTGGGCCTGGCTAAGGGCAGCGCCACCCTCGCCGTCGTCACCACTGCCCAGCCCGATGGCCTGTGCTTGCGACTGTGACTGGCTCAGGGCAGCACCGTCCCCGTCACTGCCCAGTCCGATGGCCTGTGCCTGCGACTGTGCTTGGGCGAGGGAGTCGGTCAGCTCCGAGCCGTAGAGGGCATGGCGCTTCCAGATGCCGTGGTAACCACTGCCCAGGCCGGCAGCCTGCGCCTGCGCCTGTGCCTGGCTGAGGGCTGCCCCGCCACCGCCCAGTGAGGCAGCCTGTGCCTGGGCCTGTGCCTGTGCCAGAGAGTCAGTCAGCCCCAAGCCGTAGAGGGCTTGGCGCTTCCAGATGCCGTGGTAACCGCTGCCCAGCCCGGCAGCCTGCGCCTGCGCCTGTGCCTGGCTGAGGGCTGCCCCGCCTCCACCCAGTGCGGCAGCCTGTGCCTGGGCCTGAGCCTGTGCCAGAGAGTCAGTCAGCCCCAAGCCGTAGAGGGCGTGGCGCTTCCAGATGCCGTGGTAGCCGCCGCCCATCCCCGCAGCCTGCGCCTGCGCCTGTGCCTGCGCAGCACTCAGCCCTGCTCCTCCTCCCAGCAGCCCACTGCCAAGTCCCAACCCCACCGCCTGCGCCTGCGCTTGAGCCTGAGCTAGGCTCGCATCTAGTCCTCGGTTGATGCCGAATCCTGTAAACATAGATGTACAGCTTACACATTTTGTTCCTTTTTATCACCCCATCAATCATTTTACCTACAAAAATCGGGTTTACGAAACACTGTAACAGATTCATCTAATTGTTGAACCATTGTCACTAGGAATGTTGTAGCTATGTATTTTTCCCTCAGTCTTACTGGGCTCTCACACACGTCCAGCTTAAACTTGCATGTGCGAAATAGCAGCTGCTTTGGTGACCCCTGCCGCGCGGGATTAGCCGAGCTGTCTAGGGCGCTGCAGTCATGGACTGTGCGGCTGGTCCCGGCGGAGGTTCGAGTCCTCCCTCGTGCATGGGTGTGTGTGTTTGTCCTTAGGATAGTTTAGGTTAAGTAGTGTGTAAGCTTAGGGACTGATGACCTTAGCAGTTAAGTCCCATAAGATTTCACACACATTTGAACATTATTTTAATACCTTATTAATGCTGTTCAGTTGTGTGGAGCCAAAAGTTCCTTCTTGCAATTTTAAGCATTTGCTCTACAGAGTACACATTTTGTTAAAAACTGAGGGAAATTGCAGTCCTTGTAAGAATAATAACTGTCTAACTGCTTTAACACAACTAAAGATGAACGAAAACCCAAAATCTATCATTTTAGAAATAGTCCAAAAAATTGAGTCTGTGCCACATTTCTTCATTTGATTCTGCAGATCATTTGTAGCAAAATAAGAGTACTTCTCGGATCAGAGCTGGAGTCTACTTCTGCAACACCTAACCTCTGCTATTCTGATCTAGCCAGCAGAGCTTTCACGAGCCACCTTAAGACTTGAACTCGCTGCTGTGTCGCCCACGTCCTATGAAACTACTCTTCAGAGAGAAATCTAGCTGTGTGGTTAAACCCTGTGACTCTAATGCCTTTGTAGAACTAACTCTCCAACTGAGTAGTGTGGTTTCCCCAGCTTAAGGCATTATAGGACAGTAGTGTGCAAGAGAATGGGCCAATACACGGTTTACTTGGCCGTTACATCCACCTCTCAAAACCGGAGTCACTTATTCTCCTTCAGGCAACTTCTCTTTTGTCCGTTAAAACGGTGACTGCTACCATTCTCAGGAAAAATAAATCATCCTTGCGACGAAGGAATTTAGCATACAGTTCTGTAAAATCTATTTTTACTCTCTGTTAATGAAGATGTTTGACGCGGTTGTGTTAGGAATACAGAGACTTCGTTTTACCTTTTAATATTTTGGACAAACAACCCTATTGGTAAGTGACTCAACATCTCCAGCGCCAATATTGGGTGTAAAGAAAATACGTGAAACTATTATCAGCTACGCAGGAGGCTATAAATAACTGTAGCTTATCCTCAGGGAAGAAGCGTAGGCCTACATGGTTCCATTTTAGCAAATCTACCGAAAGAGTATTTTAGAAGAAGAGCGTAAAAGCTTTACAACCACTTGTTAAGCGAGCTGTGATCGCCTAAATGAATATCACGTACACATAGGTGAACATATTCACAAGTACATAAATAATCTGGTGGGCAGAGTCAGCAAAAGTCTGCACATATCTGCTGATTTGCTGTGATTTATGGGAAGATGTCGTCGTTGAGTGACTGTAGGAGGATATAAGATGACTTGGACAAAATTTCTAGTTGATGTGATGAATGGCAACTAACTCAAAATGTAGAAAAATGCAAGGTAGTGTAGATGAGTAGGAAAAACAAACCTGTAATATTCGTACGCAGTATTGGTAGTGTGTTGCTTGACACTGTCAATATCTGGGAGTAACGTTGAAAAGAAATATGAAATGGAATGAGGATGTAAGGACTGTAGTAGCGAAGGTGAATGGTCGACTTTGGTGGGAAGTGTAGGTCATCTGTAAAGGAGACCGCATATAGCACATTGATGAGTACTGTAGGAGTGTTTGGAATCTGCACCAGGTCAGATTAAAGACAGACATCAGAATAATTAAGAGGCAGGCTGCAAGATTTGGTTCTGATAGGTTCGAACGACATGCAAGTATTACGAAGCTGCGGTGGAGATCTAAAATGGGAATAACTGGAGGAAAGACGACGTTCTTATCGGGGAACACTGTTGAGAAAATTGAGAGAAACTGCATTTGAGGCTGACTGCAGAACGATTCTACTGCCCCAACGTACATCTCGCGTAAGGACGCTGAAGAATAAGATTAGAGAGATTAGTCCTGCTACGGAGGCATATATACAGTCGTTTCCCTTGCTCTATTTGCGAGTGGAACAGAAAATGGAATGGCTAGTAGTGGTACTGGATACCCTGTCCCACGTACCATACGTACGGTGGCTTGCGGAATATGTATATAGAAGTAGATGAACACAGATCACTGGTTTCAAAGTAAAATTTAGTAGCCTGTGCACCGGTAAGGAGTTACATTTGGAAATATAAGGAGGTATTTTGATGTGCACGACGTTGCCATTACAAATAAGGAGCAAAGTATTTTTATACAGAGAACTCGGCTGCAATAATCCTGACGACAATGAAAATTGCACATTGTTAAGTACAACACTGTTTACGCCCTATAGCTGGAAGCTGGAATGAAATATTTTATTCAGACTGAATTTAGTTTACATCTCAACCTCAGAGGGAAAATTTTATAGCCTACAGTATAAATATATAAAATCTAAGAAAATATTCACCCCTAATAATATGTTAACAGTTTTATCGAATCTTTTAAACAACGCACTGCTCAGTTTGAGTACGTCGTGATCTTATATTTTCGTAATCTCTCTATTACTCAGCATTTCGAGAGTTATATATTTGTGGGAATTAAAAGAATACACATATTTAATTTGAATATCAAAAAGTGAAAAACAAGAACGAGTATTAGAAAAACTTAAATTTAGTATTTCAATGTGCTCCGAGAATAAGAGTGTGATTGTTGTCTGAGTTGCACCTTATTTCAATGGCGTATGCACGATCCAAACAGATGAGAAGTAGATCCTACACTTTTGCGACAATAGACTGTAAGCCAGTAAATAAAGCAAGTGCATTTGCGGATACTGCTGTCTTTGAAACTACTAATGACATAATGGACACCGACATAGTCTGTCATCTCCTTTCTCTTGTTTATGATTGTACTTTCTTGCAGATCTAATGTAAAGTTCGCGGCAGACCCCCTCCCCCAGTTTCGATTTCACTCTCACGCATTAGCACGTATTAAAAACTGAGTAACGACGTTGAAGCGTATAACTCTACCAAAGGATGTATTATTATTATTATTATTCTACAGCCTGAAGGTACTGACATCTACGTTACAAAGAGCCGAAACGTAACACTTTCTAATGTGTTAGCACATTATTGAGCTTGTAGAGAGCTAAAATTTCCATGCCAGCCACGCATTTGCTTCAGCCGCTACAGGAAAACAGAATGAGAAGACACGTGATCATCTGGAAGGCAGCAGAGGCAGCTTACCTTGCACAGCAACGGCGGTGGCCAACAGGACTAAGATGGATCTCATGGCTGTGGGCTGTGGATTCGGTGGCCGAAACGGACGCTGCAGGTCGTTATATTGGGAGCTCATGAGGAAGTCGGTGACCTTACGAGGAAAGTCGGTGCGCTCTCCTCCACAATCATTATTTGGCTGCAGACAGGTGGGGGTGACGCTACTGCGCGTTTCCCCGTTCCTCGTGGGCACTCATTAAATGTCGCAGGCAACAAAATATTTCAATGGTAATTTCTCACAAGCGTTGACAGTGCAAGGTGGTGGTAAAGAACGCTACGTGCTGGCTTGTACACTCATTGGCATAGTCTTCTCTTTGCTTCTGAAGACAACATTTGTAGACTGTAGTACTTGTGTATTTGCACATAAGAGACGACGGAAAGCTTTTCAGCACCAATCAATTTAAAGCAAAAACAAAACTGACTAAGATATAAGCACACGAGCTCCTGTATCGTGACTGTGCTGGTGCGGTAGTCCACAATGAATTATAGTAACAACTGCAGCAGTTTTACTCATCCGTGGATTGCTTTTACAAAGATATTAGACAATCGTGATATTCCATTTTAAGAATAAAAATCACAAGTCACATACAGTGTGATCCTGAACTACAGTGAAAGAATTTTGGAAGTTGTTCAGCGATATTTTCTGAATAGCTTGATACAAGGGACACGTGGCCTTCGGTGGCACGTTACTGAATAATTGTACTTCTTTCCCCCCATTTGTCTTTGTGTCGATATTGTACTGAAAACATCTCCACAACATTGCAAAAGTCGACGGTATGCGCTGCTTCTCTTGGAAACAAAGATAATTCAGTCTCTTATGGTACTTACTTTCTGTTGTCAGCTCTGATGAACACTTTACGCCCTACAGATCACTTGGTACGAAGGGCGGCCACAGCTGTGATGATACATTTCAAATTATGAAAACCGCAACAGCAGCGTCAAAATGATTTATTAATCACGACTAGTTTCATGACGCTATAGTCACATGTCCAGGTAACAAACTGTTGACCGAAAGAAGATACAAACCCGTAATTAGATCTTTCTTAAAACAGGAACTACCGAATTAACACAATACTGATTAGTAAGTGAGGTATACGGACCTTTCAATACAGAATCTCCTTAAAACGTCCGTAGGGGTGAATAATATAAATCCCTTAGCTTCCTGCACAAAACTGAAGTCGTAAAACACGCAACTGTCTTGAATTAAATATCCAGTGGAACTGGAGAAAGAATTAAAAACTATTGAATAAGAATGGACATAATAAATCATTTTTTCTGCGGTTATGTCTTTCTCTAGTTCCATTAGCTATTTTTTTCATGACGGTTCCTTACTGTATGACGCCAGTTTTGTGCAGAAAGATAAGGGGATTTCTATTATTCATCCTTAAGGAGATTTTAAGAGCCATACGTATCGAAAGGTCCGTGTATCTCACCCGCTAAGCAACACTGTATGAATTCGGTGGTTCCTGTTTTACGACAGTTCACGATTTTTGTATCTTATTTAGGTCAACGGTTTCTTACCCGATGATGTGACTACAATGAAACCAGTCATGATTAATGAACCATTTCGACGCCCCTGTTGTCGTTTTTATCATTCAAAGCTTTACTCTTTGTTCTCAAGCTTGGTTTTCTTCTGAGATTGTTTTCGTGACAATGTTATTTGTACATTAACTGTGAAACACAGCGGGATGGATAAATTTACTGATTTAGATGTGACCCGTATGAACTTCATGTGTGGGTTCACTGATGGAAAGCTTCACAACGACCCGAAGCTAGGCTGTTCCCACGGCCGTGGCAGCCCTATCACAGTACTCCCTCACAAATTTGTGTTTAGTGTTGCACGTTCTGTTGATTGAATATTACAGACTTTTTCACTGTTGTGTAGTTTCTCTTTTTGTGCAGAAACCTAAGTTGGTGTGTAACAAACTAGCATAAAAGATAACTGAGGTCTCAGAATAATACATAACTATACAAGGTGCCTGTAAATTTGGTATACAACTTAGGATCTATAAAACTTTAGAACTATATCAGATATTAAAAAATGGTTTTCAACACGTGGTAAGATAATTCATAAGTTTTTTATCTTCCAGGTGACGCAGTATTGATGCAAAATGTCCATCAATTTCTAGATGAAACATGTCCTTATAGGTGCGTTGAACGAAACGGCCCAATCCGATGGCCGCCACTGTGCTCTGCCCTCACCACCACTAGACTTCTTCCTGTGGAGTTTTGTAGAGGATCTGGTGTACCAAATCAAAGTCTGCATTCGCAGTGCATTTGAACATGTCACCGTGGTAATGTTGAATCGTACGTGGAGAGAAATGGAAGTCTGACTAGACATTATCCGTGCCACTGAGGGTGCACACATTGATGACTATGAATGAGGAAACGAAACTTTATGAGTTATCTTACCACATGTCGAAAACCATATGTTCAATATCTACTATAGTTGTAAAGGCATTACGTTTTTAAATTTCCAGGATAATTTATGGACACCCTGTGTTATTACTCTGTTTCGAGACTTCGGAGACCATGTGTGTCTTATGCTAACGTACTCAGAAAATATCACTGACTGTTGAATAACTTTCAGATCTTGTCACGAGTTCGGTTTCATCATGTATACAGGGATTTACAAATATACTGGTCTAGTTTCACGAGGAATAGGCAGGTACTGGTCGGTGACTTTCTGGTAGAAAGCATCCCATCACATACCGGAAGTAATTTATGGAAAACACAGAAAATTTAAATCAAAATGACCAGAAGGCCATTAGAGCCTCCGTCCTCCTGAACAGACGGGAAGTCTATTAAAAAAGGCTGTTCAAGCAAAACTTCCCGTTTGGTGGTCTGACAGCTTGAGTCGGAGGATAATACTTTACTACTATCCATTGAAGAACTTGGGTGTAAACGTTTCCACAAAAATTAACGCCGAAGTCCGAAAGTGTGTTGTGAAGACTTTATCAAACCTCTACTCTGTGTTACCTAAGAAATGTTCCGCTGTATAGTATGCAAGACTTAACATGATTTTTCAACTGCGTTCTTAATACGTTGTACCTAACTATTTCATCACCATAGTAATTTATTGTATAATTTTATTTCTCTGTTTCATGGTTAATGGAAGTTTAGTCTAGACCTTGATCCATGGTTATGGACAACGTGCTACTCCTGTAAATATCGAGGTTTTTGTATCTGCATAAATGTGTAGTCAAATTACTCATACAGTATATCTAAAATTCCAATTGTTTTGAACATATCTTTACGACAAGTTATTATACAATTTTTGCTATTATTCTTAGTGAAATTTTTCTGTAGTTGAAAAAGTGTACACATATTTTGTGTATTTGTTCATCCGAAAAATATTTCATACCTAAGAACTGGGTATACATCTGAATGCCAAACGCACTTGTAGTTGTGCGTTGATGTCAGGACGTAACGGTATAAAATCTTTATGAATTCTCACAGCTGCAACTGGCAACCACTTTTCAACCTAGAAATTTTATAATTGTTACGCCCCTTCTATATATAAAAATGTCAGTTTTCCCCTTCCAATCTAAAATTGAATTTATGGCATTGGTTTTCTTTACGTTCAGTGCTACTTATTCAGCTTTGACCAACTGTAGACTTCCTTGAGGTCTTCTTTTCTTTTACAGTCTCTACAAGGACTTCTCTTCTTTTACAGAGACTCTACAGTTGTTATTAACATCACAAAGAAACTTACGCCATGACTACCGTGGCTGAGAAAGTCGTTGATACATATCAGGAACAGTAATAGCCCTGATACGATACGTGAAAACCTCCTATATTAGTAAGTGTTCGAGGTTTGTATTGCCTCCATCATTGCTTCCTATCTGCTAGGTACAAGATTTTGACAAGTGTCTCAGTGTACAGCTTCCGGGAATTTTAATTTCGGTGCTCCTCGCGCTCCTTTCTTATTTGGAAGTGGAAAAAGTCATAATACAGTTGTGGAAAAGGCGGAAAAGTAAAAAATCAGTCGAAACGAAGGATGAGGGAAAGACAGGGGTAAATCAGTTAAGGTGCGATTTCAGCTG
The DNA here is from genome assembly GCF_023864275.1 of Schistocerca cancellata. Classification (NCBI taxonomy): domain Eukaryota; kingdom Metazoa; phylum Arthropoda; class Insecta; order Orthoptera; family Acrididae; genus Schistocerca; species Schistocerca cancellata. The sequence goes on from NC_064626.1 coordinate 1,035,461,027, forward strand.
TTAGGTGACTAAGAAGGTATTTCAAATATCACTAGCGTTATTTAACTAACTTTGTAGATGAAACAATGAGCCACCAAATTTTCGAGGAGGAAAAGATCTGTAAGGTAAGAGACAGCAATGTTATTTACACAAAGGACATTAACTTTCCGGCTAAACGCAATGAAGAAGACTATAAGATAAATGGAATGGATGAGACCATAACACAGAACTGGCGTGACCAATAAAGGTCTCCCTTGAACTTCTGCATTTGCGAAGAGTAGTCGTCATGTTTTAATTATCAGCTGTAAAAAATCACACAACAATCATTAAACTTGGTGATCGTGTTCTGCACACACTCATCCTTTAATACGACACGCTTTTCCGAACTTGACGGAGATCGCTTACCTGTACTGTGAAACTTATTTTCATGCTACATTTCTAGGTCAATGGAGGTACCCTACAGGTTTTGATCCGTAATTGTAGAATTCTGCATTTTGGCTGTTCAGGAAACGTTTCACCTCGAAAATCACTCGGTGTCAATTTGAATATGGCTGCCACGCAATGGTTTTTTCATGCGCAGTGTATCAAAATTTGATACACAGAAGAAGCAGATGTGTGAACGTGCCCCTTGCAGAATGTGGTGGAGTGCCATCGTGGAGCACTACCCCTTGGACAGTTTTCCGCCATGCTTCGTCTTGTAACAAAATGGATACGGCATTGATATATTCATTAAAGCTTTCAATTCCATCTTTACGATCTTGAATGGTTATAGATCTTACCACTTACTTTTTTCATACACTATTCGGTAGGTAACTTTGTGTGCGATCCGCTCCATAATGTCTATATTCAAGAAATACAATATCAATTAAATAAGATTTGCAAATATATAATTATCTAGAAAGAATAAATTTTGTAACAGACATGATACGGATTAGATGTAAACAAATCTATGGGCGTTAACAACATGGCAAGAGCCATGTTAATTTCAATAAAAAAAACCAATATACCAAAGCTAAGAATTGCGGAGTTATGTTAAATCATTAATTTAATTACGTTTTGGAACTTTATATCACATCCCGAAGTTTAGGAGCCAGAGTCACTGAAACTCTTCCTAGCTTTCGTCAGTTCTGTCCCAAACAGAAAATACCTAAATTTTAAATTTGGAAATTGTGTCGTAGTTTTGAGTTGAGAGGCATAGTTAATCCATGAAACTGCTCACACCAAAATTCCTTTTACTATTTGTTAATCCTGATACTGAACACAAAACATGTGTAAATCATTCGCAGAAAAACAAAACTGCGAAACACCTGGTTGACGATCAGAGTGTAGAAAACGCCCTAGTCAAACTAAGCTTACCATTGTAATCACAATAAAGAAATTCACACTCTCATAAATAAATATCAATAACGACTGTGTGCATTATTCACAACCTATTTGTTCCGAATGTTACTAATTTTTAAATCATTATCAACTGTCTCAAAAATGTGTAAACAAAAACGGGAATAATAACTCCAATTTGAAACTGTAGGTTTTATAAGGTCTTTGACTTGTCGAAACAGACGCTTCACTTGATTGTCAGATATGTTAGGAAGCACATGTGCATTGAGGACTATTGAATCATCAGTAATATATTTGTAGATTATTACCAGCTGTGGAAATGTATCGAAATCTGAAATTAAACTATCTGGTCAAACATGAAATCATGGGGAAGACTATTTATTTAAAGCGAACGTCATGCTACCAGAATATATTTTCCCAAGCTTACACAAGAAGAAACAACCTGGGGATTATCTTCAAAGACTTGGTTTTCATCAAGTTAAGTACAATTAGTTCATCTATTCCTTCTTCACTGTGTTCGCATTTAGATACTTAAGAGTAGAAGACAAGTCGGATAATTCTGTCACACCCAAAAAGTATTATGATAGGTCAATGAAGCGACGTTGCAGTCTTCACAGTCTCCAGTAATCTCGTTAGGAATTTTCGGTAGTACGCTCCTTTGTCGATATGCCTCTTACCAACATAATTTGTTTGCACCACAATATGATAGTTCCAGATATGACTCAGCATCACTTTGCTCGATAATGGCTGGGTCTTAGGCATCTTTGGCGGTGAATAATGCACGTGTTTTCGCTGCCTACTTTTCTCCTTTGTCTAGCGGCTATAGTGATAAACCCAGCACTCGTTCATGGTGAGTATCCAGTAAAGAAGTCATCTCGTTTGACCTGACACAGCAGCAACAATTCCGCTGCTTCCTCGATGCAAGCGTCTTTTTGGATCTGTGCTAACACTCACGGAACCCATCGGGTTTATTCTTAACTAACTTTCACCTTTTCCACTACCTTCTCCCTCTCATTTGATACGCGGGTCTCACAGCACCAGGTTCTCCACTTCTCTCGCGATTCCCGCTTCTGCACAGAGATGGCCAGCCACTTCACTCTACGTCTTTCACAATTGTTTGACCACGCTGGAAGCGGTCGCACACCTACCGTTGGGGTTATGTGTTGGTGAACGTCCATCAACTTAGTGTGGTTGTTGCATCGTAATTGCCTTGAAATGCAGTAAATGAATTACCAGCTGATTTATCTAGAAGAATCAGGGAACAAATTACAGTGGAAGACGTAATGAAAACTGCAATGGAAATGAAATGGATGGTCGGGGCATGAAGGCAGGAGAATGTTAATGTTTTTCCTGTTTGATTCCTTTATATTTATCTATTGTTCAACTTTTTAACTTGTTAATTGCAGTATCACCACAGCGTCAGAGATGACATTTAATGTGTATTCCCTCATATTCCTCCTTTTCTCTGCATCTGTTCATTTATTTTTAGCTCTGTGTAGCTCCGTTTACATTTATTTATTGTTCAACTTGTTACCTTTTAAACTGTATTACCACCACACTGTCAGAGATGTCATTTACTGGTTGTTTGTGCCTCAATCTATATGCTTAGCGTCTTTTTCAGTATTGTTTACAAGTGTTGTAATTTCTTTGGCTAGGACAGTCAGTTAACCTGATGATGGTCTTGTAAGCCGAAACCTGTTTAAAATAAATTAATCCTTTAGAGTATAAGCAGTTCAGCGCTTTTTATTTAATATAATGTTTTTCTACCAACAACCGAAGGAATAATCTTCTAGTATTTTCCAATATACAACTCTCCGCTGTTGATAAACACCCCTCAGCTTCTAAATGCGACAAGTCAAATCTGTCAATATGTGTTAACTGATTATTCCTTCGGTTGTTGGTAGAACAACATTATATTAAATAATATAATAATAAATATTAAATAAAGAGCGCTGAACTGCTTGTACTCTAAAGGATTAATTTATCGCCGAAGTGACAGTAGTATACGTGATTGTTGAGTCTAAGGTCAGTTAAAGTCACTTATGGTAGACAGAACTGGCGCGGATGTCAGACTCTGTATGTATTACCCTAAAGGATTGTCTCACTTCATACCAGCAAACTTCCGAAGACTAACGGAGCAACAGAAGGACTTGGATGTATATATTTATCACTGTTACAGACTTATTATAATCAAACAGATATGGAAGCAAGTAAATTTAGTAGTAACTTGCTGAATGTACCGTGCCTTTGAACTGTTACACTGAGTCGTAAAAGTGTATAACGATAACAAAACATTCCTATTCACGTATACTGCAATCATTGACATCGCATCCACTATCCACAAGGGTAAGGGAAAAAAGAAACAATGATTTAGTAGCTCTCTAGAATTCACAGAACATGGCATCAATCCGCTTATCACTAACTGCACCTTCCAGTATCTCGTCAATAATGGTTTCTGTACTGTAGTTGGCATATAACAACATGCAATCTGTTACCTAATTTCACTATCAATTGACATCTGCAAAACTGGCCTGCATTATTTAGAATCCCTCTTGCAAGACGAAGAGTCACTATCCAAGTCCTGTTGCTCTGGAAGGCTTCGGAAATTTGCTGGTATGAAGTGAGACAATCCTATAGGGTAATACATACAGAGTCTGACATCGACGCCAGTTCTGTCTACCATAAGTGACTTTAACTGACCTTAGACTCAACAATCACGTATACTACTGTCACTTCGGCGATGTAACACGTTCGTACACCAGATTCAAAATTTGACTCTTAATCGTCGTTCTCTTGACTTTTCTACAGTAAGTGGGTGGCAATGAGGTGATTTCTAATTCTTAATTGATTGTAGTTGCAAAATTTCTTGGTAGCTCGGAGATATCTGCATCTATATTCAGCAAGGCACTAAAAATTGTGTGGTGAAGGGCAGGAAGGACTGCATTGTCAGCCATCTTTGTGTTCTATTTGATAGCTGCCGTCTTTGTGTTCTATTTGATACCTACCAGCTCTTGCTTCTAATTAAGACTACGCAGTCTTTTGAAACTGCCGTCCAGTTGACTACAATTTTTTAGTAACCTTGCAAAATTTATATTAAAGCTTACGGGAAGAATTCCACGTCTGTCAGTGCTGCATGGTACATGCTTCTCTACCGGCCATCTTACAACACTTTTGTTTTTCTCCCGACTAAGGGCAAATATCACAGTTCTCAATGTTATAACAAGTTCCAATAATTAACAAGGAATATAAAACAAACGAGAGAAAGGGCTAAAATGAAAAGTAGAAAAAAAAGTGGCAGTTAACTGCTAAGACCTCTACAATAAAAAATATTGGTTGGCTGAAACCAGCTTGATGACTAAGACCAGTGTTTCTTCCCATCACTCTTTATAAATAATTTCTTTTATTCTAGTTTATGGCCACAAAAACTGTTCTCAGACTATCGATTTATAAAATCTGAGGACATGAACTGCCATTTCCTATTCGTACAAAACGTTATGTATTATCGCATAAAACAGAGAGCGCGTTCCCACGCAAATAATGTATACCCCCAGTTAATGATTTGGGTACACCGTCCCACGCTGTAGAGTACAGATTGTACAAACGCTTCAGGACAGTTCTCCCGCTAGAGTAGGAATCCAGGCAGATGGGCAGTCCCCGTTTCACAGGCGAATGAGCATTTCCACGCACCCCTGAGGCTAATAGAAGCTACGTTGTATTTTACCAACAGCTTCTTGTCTACTCCCAGCTACCCCTTCTTCTAGTGTCTAAACAACGGTGTCACTGCAAGTAAGAGGATAGTACAACACGTTGGATGGTGGTCTCATTAGCTGATACAGCCACGGTTGCATTGCCATGAATTCTCACATGCTCTAGTGCCAAGTAGAATATCATGCACTTCGCTAGTTGTTGCAAACGAATGAGGGTGAGATGGGTACAATGAACGGATTGCTCTGCAGGATACAAGCAGTGGATTCCTTGAAGTACATTTAGGAAGACGGAGCAGACCTACCATTTGCTTCACTGTCTTCAGCTCTACGTACCACCTGCTTCTCATGGGCTGTAAATTCATTCAGTGATTATATCTAAAAGACACAATCGGAACAAAGTATAGAACAAACAAAGGTAGTCTTCTTACTTATAGCCACCATTATGTTCACATAAGATGTTGTGGAGTAGAGAACATCGTTTTCAGTGCAGATACTTCAGTAGTTGTAAGATCGTACTGGTCATCTTCAGGATCCCGGCTAGCTGCCTATGTTGCGCTGTACTCTGCATCGAATGCTCTAATTTCACGTGGATTCGACGGTTTTGATACTCTGTGGCAGTTTACGTCTGGCACCGGACGAGAAAACACTTCAGACATTCGCGATGGCTTTGTATTGGGTTCCAGCAGGCCTAGAATTACATGTGGAAAAGGGCGAGTGGATACTACAGCAAACAAAATATTAGATCACTTTATTAAAACTTGAACAATATGAAAAACTTAACTTGAAAATAATCCATCTCCACGAGAATGTGTATGTACTTTTACTGTCGCTAGGCAGTATAACTCATCACATGATACAGTAAAGAATGATAGTCTCATCTCAATGTATAGTTGACTACAAACTTCGATACTGTTCTGACTCCTTATACAACTCGGGCTGCTGAACCTGAAGTAAGAAGATGCAGTTGTCGTAAGCAATGATTTCAGACTGGAGTAGAGTGGCAATGCGCTCTACCGTATGTACTCTTCCAGGATCGACGGCCTACGGAACCTCCCGATGATGCGTCGGCGCCGACCGTAGTGGCCGAGCGGTTCTAGGCATTTCAGTCTGGAACCGCGCTGCTGCTATGGTCGCCGGATCGAATCCTGCCTCGGGCATGGATGTGTGTGATGTCCTTAGATTAGTTAGGTTTAAGTAGTTCTAAGTTCTAGGGGACTCATGACCAAAGATGTTGAGTCCCATATTCCTCAGAGCCATTTGATGCGTCAGCGTCGACTTCTCTATGTCGTTGCTGCGTCAAGCATCGACTGTCCTTACTTGAGGTTCCATCGTCAGATACCAACTTTGGCATGGTGCCTCGTTCTTAGGACGACACAACATTAAACGTATTTAAGCACCTTACATTGGTAATCACCCTGCCTCATGTCAATTTGCAATAGAAAGACTGGAAATTTTTCCATTTCAGAACTGCGTCGCTTATCAACACAGGTAGAAATGTACACACACTGCTATTTATATCGGAACTTGAATCCTGTACGAACAGTCAGATAGGCAGATCTGTTAATAGTTAGCTGCAACTGACGTACTATGAGAAATAAAGGGAGTATATTGTAACCTCCCCCTCACTTATCGACCTTAATGACAGTAAAAATTAAACCGAGTGTACCTAATGGAAATTTTGAAAAAGCAATCGTCGCCAAAGTTAATCTGTCGGTAAAGAGGGAGGAAAGGGTTACATCTAAATGAAAGGAAAAATGCAAATGAAACTGGTGGAAATTAATTTTGAAAAGGGGTAAAGTTAATAAAGAAAGTAAATGTGCGCAAATTACGTTATCAATTAACTAGCGGTAATTAGATATTTGAGATTTGGGGGAAATTACAGTCGCCAGTCCTATGGACAATTACTATAGTAACTGAAAAAGAAAGGTTATTACACATATAATTAGCACTAGAAGCATGGCAACTGAAGGTTGACACGTGTAGTGTGAAAACTGAAAGTTTGTCAGAGGTAATAAATTTCGCTACACTCTAACTTAATTTAGCAAAAAAGTTAATAAAACCGGAAAATTGAAAGTTAATTTAGTGACTGAAATTAATAGTGAGCTTTGTTTCTGAAGCACATCGAAATTCAGTAAAATACGGTTAGTCTTGGGCTACCTCAACAATCATTTCAAAAGCTACTTGAATCTACGCAATTTAGAAATAAGAGATTTAACTTTGAACTTGAATTAAATGACTCTGGACAGTTAACAATAGTAACATTTAGTACGTACCAAGCTGAGCTGCAGTCACAGGTAAGCTAAAATATGCTAACAAAACTCACACTCTTAATTTATGCTTGTGTGATGTAAATATTGTAGCCAGCTATGAATACCTTAACTGAATTTTGAAATTAAACCAGTGAAATGGAATGATATTACTTTAATGCTGGCATCTGAATTTCAACGACACTCGGGTTCATTTCGGAAAAGGAACGGACCCTGCTTGGTAATGCAATTGGGACAATGAGCAACAAAAGTTCATGCTAAGTAGCTGAATTTTGTGAGGCAACAATTTTAAAAGCTGAGGTCTGCCATACAGTTCTAAAACTTTACATGCTTCCAGTCTTCCTTGTCGGTTGATTGAAGGTTTGAAGTCGTCGATCGAGGAGGTGGCGACAGTCACTCACTGTCGGCCGTCGCTGTTGCAGAAGCTGGATGTTGGCGCGCCTTCTTCTCGACACGGTCGCCAGGCGAAACGGGCTCTTGATGTGCGCCAGCCAATGCTTCCCGTCCGCGACTCCGTGTCAGAAACTATTATAGCAAGTCGAGCGCAATTACATGCTGCCAAACCCCGAAAGAGAGCAACTCGCGGGAGCGTCACACAACACACCAGCTCCACTGCACTACTCCAGCCAGACTCTCTCTGCTCTGCCCGCACTCCATGCGGCAGAGTTAACACTACCAAAGATCCTAAACGTTTTGGTTCTCCACACGACCTATCAATGTATTCGTTCGATAGCATAGTTTTCCCTGGGCAAGACCCAGCGTAAAAATACAAATGGTATTTACAAAACAAACCAATTATCCATCGACATAAATGCATGTATGTACAAATAGTAAAACAGTTACAATATACAAAGACACAGAAACGTCATATCTTCAGGTAACAAAATAAGGAAAAAAAATTATAGTACAATAGATGGGAATAGCAGGATATGCATTTTCGGCGTTACACGTGCCCCACATTGTCTGAGTATGTTCGTGTAACCTAAACAGACTCAGAAAATGTCCCCAAAAGAAAAAAAAACAGAGGAAATGCATATGCTCAAAACATCAAGAAATTTTAGCATTAGGCTGATTAACCATAAACCAATTTTTAGACCATAATAATTGAGTGGAGACACTCCTAATCTTATTCCAGTCTGTCATCTTACACAAAAGAAAACAGGTTGACAACATATTATAATTCATAGAAAACATAGAAAATAATCAGAGTACATGGTCATAAAAAACAGGTATATCAAAATACGCAAATTAATAATTAATTACATAGAATACACATTTTATATAAGCTTTTCATAATTAATACTCTCGCCATGAGAGATCAGTTAACGCTAAACAAGAAAATAATATACAGCAGATCGACAAAAACATAAATATTGACAGCAGAATTCTTTCACATCAGCTGTCCGGGAAGAAAAACAGCTCCGCCTTCCGTACCCGCAAGTACAAAGAACGCCGAGAGCGGCACAGGAGCCGATAGCGGCTCCGCCTCGCCAGTATTGTTGTGCCCGCCTGTGCGGCACGCTTCATCTCACTCGCCCTTGTAACGGCATTTCCAGAACGTCTGTTTCACTGAATTCTTTCGGAAAAACTCACTCCCGAGTAATCTCAAGGAGTCCATTAACACTATCACAGTAGATAACTTGACACTGTCCATCATCACACACATGTACTAGCCTGAAACTTAAAAAAGCGTCTAAGTACATCGGCAATGACTAGTAAATCACATATTTATGAAATCTTACTGCTAGTTACAAAATCATATTTACATTCCTTAATCTACTGTGACTCAGCCAAAAACTTAAAATAGCAGCTTTGATTTTTCAATTGATTAAGAATCAGTTACTCTTAAATCATTTAATCAAAATTAATTATATATTAATTACAACTTCTTTAACGACCTCTAGGTCAGGCAAAAGCATGGTAATCTAGCAAATCGTTACATACTACACTCTGTATTTACATACTGTACAAATTACCCATTCTGTGGTATTAATCAATCCTAGGTTGGTACAATTTCAAGTCTACAACATTCCGTATACCTAATAGTTTTGCAGAGCTTGGATACTCTAAGCAATAAGCATTTGTGTGAGGTATACCAATGACTCTATATGGTCCATTATAAACAAACTTAAATTTAGAGATTTCATTGTCTATCTCGCTCGATTTCTCATGAGCTTTTACAAGTACTAAGTCTCCGATTCCAAACTTAGCAAAACGCGCTTTAGCGTCATGACAACGTATGCGGGCATTGGCTTTTAGCTTCATTATTTCTCGCAAACGTTCTTCACACCCATACTAATGTCAATGGCATCCAGCCAGTTAACAATGCGTATAGGCTGGTATTGCCAATGCACACCATCTCCTGCCTCGTCGAAACTAACTACTATTGTTTTATCTTGTGATGTATATGTCAAAATTTTGCTTTCGCAATTAATCACTGCACGGTACTTCAATAGGCAATCTAACCCGATAATTACTTCCATAGTTAAGTCTGGCACGATGACAAACTCTTGTTCAAATCGTGCCCCACATATCTCGAAGTGGACAAACATCTGTTTTGTGACCGGTTTACTGGCCTTCCCAGTAGCACCAATAATTTTCACTCCTGTTACTGGCATAACTGCGATCCCAGGTCTGTCTTTCAGTAACTTAAATGTTTTTCCAGATACAGCACTCAATCCTGCACCGGTGTCAATCAACACATTTACAGGGTTATTACAAATGATTGAAGCGATTTCACAGCTCTACAATAACTTTATTATTTGAGATATTTTCAAAATGCTTTGCACACACATACAAAAACTCAAAAAGTTTTTTAGGCATTCGCAAATGTTCGATATGTGCCCCTTTAGTGATTCGGCAGATATCAAGCCGATAATCAAGTTCCTCCCACACTTGGCGCAGCATGTCCCCATCAATGAGTTCAAAAGCATCGTTGATGCGAGCTCGCAGTTCTGGCACGTTTCTTGGTAGAGGAGGTTTAAACACTGAATCTTTCACATAACCCCACAGAGAGAAATCGCATGGGGTTAAGTCGGGAGAGCGTGGAGGCCATGACATGAATTGCTGATCATGATCTCCACCACGACCGATCCATCGGTTTTCCAATCTCCTGTTTAAGAAATGCCGAACATCATAATGGAAGTGCGGTGGAGCACCATCCTGTTGAAAGATGAAGTCGGCGCTGTCGGTCTCCAGTTGTGGCATGAGCCAATTTCCGCGGGCTAAGCGTGAAACTTGCCCGCACACGTTCAACCGTTTCTTCGCTGACTGCAGGCCGACCCGTTGATTTCCCCTTACAGAGGCATCCAGAAGCTTTAAACTGCGCATACCATCGCCGAATGGAGTTAGCAGTTCGTGGATCTTTGTTGAACTTCGTCCTGAAGTGTCGTTGCACTGTTATGACTGACTGATGTGAGTGCATTTCAAGCACGACATACGCTTTCTCGGTTCCTGTCGCCATTTTGTCTCACTGCGCTCTCGAGCGCTCTGACGGCAGAAACCAGAAGTGCGGCTTCAGCCGAACAAAACTTTATGAGTTTTTCCACGTATCTGTAGTGTGTCGTGACCATATGTCAATGAATGAAGCTACAGTGAATTTATGAAATCGCTTCAATCATTTGTAATAGCCCTGTAGTTGTAGGCCGTGCATATTAACAGACACTACTATCTGTCTACACTTGTCCTCGACTGTTTCTTTATTTTCCCACAGTAAATCCTCGTCTATATCCAGGTCATTCCAGAAAAAACCATCTCGCTTTGATCCTAAATCCGGCTTATCTGGCGGCTTTTTCAGCCTCTGTTCACATACAGTTTTAATTTCAACACGTTTGTCCTGAGGCTTAGTCTGTAGCTTCGCCTTCAATACCGAAACCTTTTCCTGTAACTCGTCAACTAGTGAGTGTTGCTTTGCTATCAATTCACTAATTGTCACCTTCGTTGATTCCTCTTTGGTCAGATTGATCTCATCTGCCAATCTACCTGGAGGAATGTGCCCAGTAGTATCTGCAATTACTTCCTCTGGATCTGCGCAACCCACATTGCTATCGTCTGACCGTATAATGTCAGCTCTAACCTCATACACGCTGTAAGCTACGTGCTTTTCTGCCAATCGTGTCCGGCTATCACTAAAATTCTCGTAATCTTTCTCCTTAATACTCTCGCAATGTTTAAACTGGAGTTTTGCGTCGGATGGGTCGGCTACTTCTACCACTCTAACTTTCGGTAAGGTCTGCCGGTTACGGCCAGAGCTTTCCGTTACTACTTCAACATCCAATTCCTGCTGGACGAAACACGACGTATCTTACTCGTGCTTCCCATTAACATCAACTATTTCTGGTAAAGTCTGCCGGTTAGGGCCATAACTTTCTATCACTTCACAAACACTACCTTCCTGCGGGACGAGACGCGGCAAATCCTGCCCGCGCTCCCCATACACACTTCTCCCGTACAGGCTCCTATAATCTCTTAGTTCGTCGTATAAGCGACCGAACTGCCTTAACCAGACCTCATCCCTCTCTGCATCCCCTCGCTCGATGACGGACGCGTTATCCGACATCTGATCTTCTCTCAACAATTGCGCATCATTCTTAAACTCAATCTGCATTTCCGCTGCGGGTGTTACAGCTGCCACTTTATAATCGATTTCCGGAACACTACTTAAATTGTTCTCACTGACAGTGAATGTATTTTCTACTGGCATGTCTACAGCTGATATACTACTTGTGGGCGCACTCCTTTCTCTTGACACTGGCACACTCTCCCGCCGCTGATTATTCCATACGGAATTTTCATAACGATGACACCTGGGTTTCCTCCTGTTATTGGGCCGCCAAAATTTCTCCACGCCCGGTCGGCCACTCACCGGCGCGGCTAATAGTTTCCCTGTCTCGACCCAGCAGATCTGCTCCCCAGATGCTGCTGAGGCGGCTTTTCACACCCTCTGGCGTTATTACTATTCTGTGAAGCCCGTATCACGTTAGTATGATACTGGTTTCCGTCATTCCTGTTATTATTTGCATTGTACCGATTGTTATTACGGTCCGAACCATTATTGTTATTGCTGCCAAGATTGCGGTACGCACTACTCCCATAGTTATCATTGTTGTGGTTGCTGTGGTACCCGTTGTTTTTACCACGGCCTCTACCACTGTCGCGATTATTGCGCCAATTGTCCTCGTCCTCAACTCTTTCCAGGAAATCATTGATTGTCCTGTAATTGCTTCCTACGTAGCGTTTTGTATCATCTGGAAGCTTCTTGTAGAGTTCCCAGACTATTACGGATTCCGTGCGGCGATCACGCAAGTAATCCAACTTGCGGATCCAGCCCTCGCAAAACTCCTTCATCGAGCCGCGCGAATTTGCATCGAAAGGCCTCGATAAGACAAATTCGCGCCAGACACTTTGTTGTTTTTGCTGTGACCAATATTCAGTCAGAAACAAATTTTTAAATTCGTCAAAAGTCAGGTTCGTAATGTTGAGGTTTAAGCCCCAACGCTTGGCATCACCAGCCAACACGTCAATAACCGCATTAATTTTTCTCTCATTAGTCCATGATCTGGGTAAAACTCTTTCACAATTTTTAATGAAATCCGTCGTGTGTATACCGCCTTTTTTCAAGGGGTCGAACCGCTCCTCTTTCGTCAACAATCCCGAACTGTGTGCACAGATTGACACATAGCTCTGTTTTTCGTCAAGTAATTACTCGGCAAGTGGTTGTCGCAAGCGTTTCCCCTTCCCTCTTTTCCTCTTCGCAGGTATTATCCTGCTTCGTCACTTTGGTATCTACTTCGGATACTAAAGCCTTTAAAGTTTCCACCTTCTTTTGATCCTCTTTTTTCACTAATTGACTTTGTTCCGTTACTTTATTCACGATGATCGGAGCAACTGCTTCTCCTACACTTTTCTCGATTCTGCTAATTTCGGAATAAAAACGAGTATTTATGCTCGCAACTTTCGCCTGAACGCCTATCATTTCCTGTTTAAGATTACCGATTTCGGTATTTATCACAACAATATCTTCTTTGATTTTATCAACTTTTGTGTTAACAACTCCAACATTGTTGTTAACAACATTAATAGCTTTGTTCTGATTGTCTAGCTTCCGTTCAATTTTTACAGACTGAGCATCTTGCTTGGCAGCCTGAGCTTTAATTTCTGCCGATTGACTCTTGATTTCGTTAATCAAAACATTAAATAAATCAGTTAAATTCCCGGAAACTACCGGTTTTACTTCCGTAGCGGCTTCCTCTTTAATTGTCCCCTCGTATTCGTCATCAAGGTGTTCAGATTTGATTTTCACTTCCGATTCCGAGACATTTTCTAAAGTTTGGAATTCCATTTCTGCTCTTTGTTGCGTTTCGGCGGTCGCGTCTTTCATGCTAGTCGCCTGCCCCTGAACAATGGGTACCGCGGTGCGCGTTTCCCAGCGTTCGACCGATTGTTCCGTATCCAAGTCTACCAAATTTTGGTAATTGTTGCCTTCACTCATTTTAATAATTTTCAATACAAATGCCAAATCTCAAATAAAATTAGGATCACTCCCACTACTCATTCTCGCTGACGTAACGGCCTGTTCGTAACCAGTACTTTGTTACGAGATTTGCACAATACAAAATTCGTGTCCAGAACAACCGCGAATCTGAAGACGGTCCTGTCACGAGGTCGCCACATGTAACCTCCCCCTCACTTATCGACCTTAATGACAGTAAAAATTAAACTGCTTGTACCTAATGGAAATTTGGGAAAAGCAATCGTCACCGAAGTTAATCTGTCGGTAAAGAGGGAGGAAAGGGTTACATCTAAATGAAAGGAAAAATGCAAATGAAACTGGTGGAAATTAATTTTGAAAAGGGGTAAAGTTAATAAGGAAAGTAAATGTGCGCCCATTACGTTAACAATTAACTAGCAGTAATTAGATATTGGAGATTTGGGAGAAATTACGGTCGCCAGTCCTATGGACAATTACTATAGTAACTGAAAAAGGAAGGTTACTACACATATAATTAGCACTAGAAGCGTGGCAACTGAAGGTTGACATGTGTCGTGTGAAAATTGAAAGTTTGTCAGAGGTAATAAATTTCGCTACACTCTGACTTAATTTAGCAAAAGAGTTAATAAAATCGGAAAATTGAAAGTTAATTTAGCGACTGAAATTAATAGTGAGCTTTGTTTCTGAAGCACATCGAAATTCAGTAAAATACGGTTAGTCTTGGGCTACCTCAACAATCATTTCAAAAGCTACTTGAATCTACGCAATTTAGAAATAAGAGATTTAACTTTGAACTTGAATTAAATGACTCTGGACAATTAACAATAGTAACATTTAGTACGTACCAAGCTGAGCTGCAGTCACAGGTAAGCTAAAATATGCTAACAAAACTCGCACTCTTAATTTGTGCATGTGTAATGTAAATATTGTAGCCAGCTATGAATACCTTAACTGAACTTTGAAATTAAACCAGTGAAATAGAATGATATTACTTTAATGCTGGCGTCTGAATTTCAACGACACTCGGGTTCATTTTGGAAAAGGAACGGACCCTGCTTGGTAATGCAATTGGGACAATGAGCAACAAAAGTTCATGCTAAGTAGCTGAATTTTGTGAGGCAACAATTTTAAAAGCTGAGGTCTGCCATACAGTTCTAAAACTTTACGTGCTTCCAGTCTTCCTTGTCGGTTGATTGAAGGTTTGAAGTCGTCGATCGAGGAGGTGGCGACAGTCATTGTCGGCCATCGCTGTTGCAGAAGCTGGATGTTGGCGCGCCTTCTTCTCGACACGGTCGCCAGGCGAAACGGGCTCTTGATGTGCGCCAGCTAATGCTTCCCGTCCGCGACACCGTGTCAGAAACTATTATAGCAAGTCGAGCGCAATTACATGCTGCCAAACCCCGAAAGCGCGGCAACTCGCGGGAGCGTCACACAACACACCTGCTCCACTGCACTACTCCAGCCAGACTCTCTCTGCTCTGCCCGCGCTCCACGCGGCAGAGTTAACACTACCAAAGATCCTAAACGTTTTGGTTCTCCACATGACCTATCGATGTATTCGTTCGATAGCATAGTTTTCCCTAGGCAAGACCCAGCGTAAAAATACAAATGGTATTTACAAAACAAACCAATTATACATCGACATAAATGCATGTATATACAAATAGTAAAACAATTACAATATACAAAGACACAGAAACGTCATATCTTCAGGTAACAAAATAAGGAAAAAAATTTATAGTACAATAGATGGAAATAGGAGGATATGCATTTCCGGCGTTACAATATTCTGACTTTAGAGTGCAAATGGAATGTCAAATCAAGTTCTTCCAGGTCCGTAAGAACAGTAACAAGTGTTGAGTGCAGTCAGTGCTCCAAAAACAGTGCCCTTTTATACATTTCTCAATAAGGTCGTCTTTACTGGAGCTGCTATAATTCCTTATCACAAGAATATCTGAATACTTGAAGTGCATCTCTTGGGTACTCATGCAATGGAGTCACCCCTGTGTCAGGGATTCCATGTCCTCCATGTATGTCCATTCTTTTCCTGGCATTCGGTAATTGTTTTGCTCGAACAGCTGTCTCTTTTTCTTAGTAAGGAGCCATTCCGTAGCCTTGTTACATATTTCAGTGTTCCAGATAAATATACAGGGACTTGCTCAATCTAAAATGAAAAACGAGTCGTCTTCCCTTTTTAAGATGGTTAACACGTTCAGCATTACAGGATGTGTTCTTTTAGCGCTATTTTCTTTTAGTGTGCTCTTGCCTTGAGTTTTTTGGGTGTTGATGTTTTTTAGAAGTCCACCCGACTGCTGGGACGTAAGCTGATGTGAATCAGTGAGAGCCATCGTATTCGCACGAGTAGCTACCTGTGGAAATGAAGGTTGAATCATAAAAATCCTTGCCGTACAACGGGGATGTAGAAGCCAAAGAGGCTGCCTGTTAACGACTCTTCCATCTTAATAGCGATGCATATACTCGGCTTGCAGCTCACCTTGAGTTTCTTTATAGATGCTTTTACGGTAGTCACGAGCCAGGCAACTAACCTAAGCTCCCCTCCCTCCGCGGCATGCAATGTCCCACCGTCACGACCAACGGTGGCCGGTGAAGCGTGTGCAGAGTTTGCTGCACAAGTCGAATCATCGTCTCCGTCAGCTCCCAGCATGGCCAGTCCGGCTGCACTAAGCCTACACGCAGTCGAGACGACGTGACAGTAAACTTCCGTTTCAATCGCAGATTCTGCAGGAAAGATATTAAACTGAGATTAAAAATATGCAGGCAGTGTGGACCAAAGCACACAGTGTAGGAATAGGCTAAGCATGAAACAGAGAGTGATTCTTCCTTGTGTGACTAAGCAATCTGCTGATTAAATGTTATTGTACCCATAGACGCTGTAAACGTATTACAGGAAGCCTTTTCCCTGCCTAGGCTGTTCTTTTATTGAGAAACCTCAGCTGCTTGTATCACAACAGAAGGCGTTATGCATAAATCATTCCACGTATCACTGTGAGAGAAAATGCAATTCTTTTTTTCTTTTTTATTGTTATTTCATTCCCCTGTCTCAATGGGGTGAGAGTGGACTGCCACCGAAATAATACTCCACTCTTCAGCCAAAAGAGTTTAAAAGATACAAAGACTGAATAAAGACTTTAAAAGGATGAATTGTATACAAAAACTGAATAAAGATTTTAAAAGGATGAATTGTACACAAATGTGTTTAAAGTATATTAAAAGTCAAATGATTTTGAAATATATTAAAAGACACTTCTAACCCACGATATTTAAAATAACACGTTGGGAAACGTCGTCCGACGTTTAAAACAGTGATAATGAGTTGCGAGAAAGTTAAAAGAAACAGCGCACTGCAGCACTTCACTATCACTTGATGGAACGGACATGTATTTAGTAGGGGTAATGAGGAGAGGGAAGCTGGATGCGACTTTGGAGTGGTTAATTTTTTATGGACAAATGTAGTTCAGGTGAGAACAGGTATAATGTGGGGTGGCAGGCGGGAGGAACACACGGAAATCGGCCTACAGGAAGCTTGAATGGGAGCTGGGTCAAATAGGTCAGCAGGAGGAGAGAAAAGGGAGGGATGGAGAAGGAAAAGAGCCTGGAAATCGGAAAGGAATGGGGGGGAATGTATTAAATCCGATAGAAGGGATAGATGTGAGGACGGATTTCGTTGCCAGGGAGTGGTTGTCTGTTAAATTTGCGCTGCGAGAGAATATGGAGAGTACGTAAGTGTAGATGGGTGTCATGTGCCGTGTAGACGCCGCAGAACACCAGGATTTGCGATTAGGGAAAGGACAGCAACATCTTTTCCTTTATTAATATTTCATCCCTCGTGCCCCATACGACCAGTCCGTGCACCATTCTTCCCCGGAAAGCTTTAAAAATGTAAACAAAGACGAAACAAATATGTTTAAAAGGTGAAAAGTTCAAACTTCCTGGCAGAGTAAAACTGTGTGCCGGACCGCGACTTGAACTCAGGACCTTTGCCCTTCGCGGGCAAGTGCTCTACCAACTCAGCTGCCAAAGTTTATGTGCAGTTTGGAAGGTAGGAGACGAGATACTGGCAGAATTGAAGCTGTGATAGGGGGGACAGGAGACACCCACAGATAAATTCAACAGATCAGGAATATGTGAGCTCACAAGCAACAGGTTTAAATCAGTATACATGGGACAAACATGCAGGAACTTTAAAACAAGATACTAACAACATTTGAGTGCACTAAAAAGTAACAGCACCCATAGCACACTTGCTGGCCACCTAATAGACCATAACCACCACCCAACTGCAACAACTACAGATTTAAAAATACTGAAATCCAGCCACAGTCTACACCACAAACTAACGACAGAAGGGAACTTCCACATACAGAGATCTATAGTAGAAGACAAACAAGCTCTAAATGAATACACTACGCTCTGTACAGGCATATTATTTAAAACATTAGGGGGAGGTTAAATATCTTTTGGTTCAAAAAAATCGATTTTTTTAAAATTGCATTTTTGGATCCACAGAAGTGTTTAGAATCCACCACTGAAACGGTTTTTCCGAATGCGAAACGGAAATGTTTGTGATTCACGGTTGAACAAAAAAGTGTACCTGCCTGAAATCGGCCTTTTTCACGCCCCAGTTTTATTTCTTTCGGAGGACGAGTTATTGTACCGGTGCTTGGGAGGAAACACAAAAAATTCAGATGAAAGTTTGAAAGCGTATGTTTGGAAGTTAGCCCCCACGCATTTACATTCTGGTCTGAAGACTGTGGAGATTGCGACTTTCCTGGCAGTGAGCAGCTTCAACGAAGGGTTTTCAGGAATTCTGAAGACCATGACAACGATGGACGTCTACCTGGGACTCTATTCGACGCAGTTCGCCAAGCATTCGGACGACCACGGGATTCAAGCGGCCGAAAACCGGCCGTACGAGCGGCTCTGGAGTAGCGCAGGATGGCCCACACCGAGCAGAACGCCCTCTATTAGGAAGAGGAAGGGCTAGTTTATGGACCCGGAAAAGCAGATTGAACGTAAGTTGCCAAATATTGCATTTATATGCAGTCAAAACTTCAGACGCGTTTTTCTCGAAATGACTTTTTTTATCGGGCGGTATGGTAACTTCAAATCTACTGAACCGATTGGCATGATTCTTTGTTTCAGACGAAGCTAACTAAATTGTCTAGGAGTTGCAGCACTTTTATTCCGATCCATCAACTATAAATATTTTTACTTGGCCGACGTAGTCGAAAAATCGTGAAAAATATCTATTTTTTTCAAATGGCCGCCATTTTATTTCCTATGGTCCATATAACTTAAGCGAGGTGCAACTCCTAAGGAATCATATACTTCGGTAGCGTCAACTCATTTCTGATTTCACATGAGCCGGCTGACCTGTGACATACCGCGTGTGGAGGTCAACACCGAAATTTTGTTTCGTTCCGACGGCACTTCCGCCTTTGCTCTTTCCGGTCGAAAAAATTCCAGACTGTAGAGGAAATATCAATAAACATTTTGACCAAATTTGACATTGATATCTATAACATATCCCGAGAAAAAATTTCTCAAAGAACATGTTTTTTTCGAGCCAAAGATAGTAAACCTCCCCTTAAAGGAGCTTTACAGAAAAGGCAAAACTAACAGCTAAAGGAGCTTAGACACATACACACACACACACACACACACACACACACAGGGCGAGAGAAAGAGAGAGAGAGAGAGGTAAACAAATTCCTAATTCGGATCCAAGTTCTCTCGCGAACAAATGAACGTCGACGGAGTTAGCATGCACAACAACATAGTGCTCACCTCGTTTTGCGAAGTAAAAAGGCGTTTATGAAGAAAGGTATTACACAAAATACATTAATATGCATGTGCAGTATCCTTGGAACCTAAAAGAAGAAGGTTCAGTCACAACAAAACTTGAGTAGAAACAGTTGTTTATGCAAAACATTTTGACACGCCAAAATTACGTTTTTAAAACTACAGAAATATTTTAATTCGCCGACGAAATTTGCATTTACATAACTTGGTTTTCAGATGTAAGTTATCAGTGCAGGACACCATACAATTGTTCCTGCAAAACCACATAATATAAAATCACGGTAAGAAGCAAAACGAGCAAAAACTCTTTAGGCCTCACTTTGTAAAATCAGTTATAACGGGAAATACTTTCATTTTTTTACAGCTTTCAATAATCAGAAAGCCACTGATGACGGTATAGAGGTGCTGAACTATGTTTGGATAAAAATAAAAAACAGTGTTCAAAAATGGCTCTGAGCACTATGGGACTTAACATCTATGGTCATCAGTCCCCTAGAACTTAGAACTACTTAAACCTAACTAACCTAAGGACAGAACACAACACCCAGTCATCACGAGGCAGAGAAAGTCCCTGACCCCGCCGGGAATCGAAAACGGGAACCCTGGCGCGGGAAGCGAGAACGCTACCGCACGACCACGAGCTGCGGACAAAAAACAGTGTGTTTGCAAAGGGGTGGAAGGAGGCCATATCCCAAAATCCATGCAACATGTGCATGGAAGCGGATACATCGGACCAAGGTTTTCTAGGTATGCTAGTTTCATTCCACTGTGGGCTTTCTGCTGAACGATTATCAGGTAAGATTTTCACGTTAGTTGTCGGTCGAGTATTAGTCCAAAGTATTTTAGTGAAGTACTTAACTGAATAGGACGGTTGTAATTGACAAGATAGAAGTATGGAAGCGGAAGCTTCGGGTAGGAAAAGCTGCATGTGATGGCGTTTTAATACGAGTAAGAGTTTCGCACAACTATATTAGGTGCATGTACAACCTGTACATACATTAACATTTGACATAATTCACAATAAAGAAGTAAAATTAAAAGACTCATATGGTAGTGCCAACCAATGACTGCTAACTTACAATCGCAAATGTGACGTCCAATTGCAAAAAGGGGAAGTTCAGCCATTATGCGTGCTTTGTCACTGTGCCAGCACACGCAACCAAATGAAATCACTTGTCAACAAAACGAATTTGATGGTCAACGTCTTAAAACTGTCTCGTTAGAGATATAAAGAGGCCTACAGAATAACAAATACAATACTGGTCAACGACATTATTCCGTAAATATGGCTAATCTAAAAGTATACAGTAAGTAAATCTCGCAAGTATTTTTCCCACCCCTAAGAGCGGAGCGGGCTATTTAATATCCGGTCCATTAAAGAGCGACGGGTCTATTCAGACAGTTATCACACAATCTGATATTGGGGCAAATGGGAGATCTTAGTGGGGAATAAATGGAAGGGGCTTACCAGTTCCAGCATACGTCTTACAACGAAGGGAGACCTCTCGAAAACCTTGATCGGAACCCGGGAATTGAACCATATTAATGTATTTCTGAGACAATGTTCTTCGATGAAAACGTTGCCCCACAAAGAGAGTGTATATGTGTGTGTCTGTGTATGTCTTTCTGAACGGAATGCAGTGTTGTCGTAGTGTGAGTGAAATTTGCAAGTGAAAATATAATTATGTTAAAGGCATATGGAGCTTTAAAAATTGCAGAAAGAAGGGAGGGAGTACACTTTTTAATTATGTATGTGGGAAGCAGACAACAAAACTACAATAAAGATAGTAGTATGATAAAATAATACAATGTGGCTAGGACCCAAGGCTGTTGTAATGCATACACAGCCTATGGAACGAAGATCGACTCGTCTTCAACATCGCCAGATTTTAATTTTGCAGATCGGATGACGAATTCAGTATATGGAAGATGAGAAGCTCCACAGCATAATACTAATAACAAAAATCCGCGCGAACTGTAACAAACGGAGAAGAGCCAATAATAGATACCTCCCTGGATAGTAACGAATTAGGTCAATGGCAATACAGTAACACTAATAATCAATGAAATTCAAAAACAGGAGAACACAGGGAGTCTAATGTAAACAGTACTCATCAGCGAGGTTATTCAGTACAAAACCATGCTGTTGACACGAACTGAGGAGCATAGAATGTTACTGAATTAACTGAGAAATCCCACCCGGCTATGAATCACTCAACGAACTAGATCCAGCTGCAGTACGACCTCCAATGACTATCTTGAAATGGAGAGAGGGCAGAGAGCATAATGTGTTGAAGTATAATAATGACAAGGACATTAGAAAACAGGCTACTACTAAGGCTAATGTGGAAAAGGTTCCAGCTACAGTTGGGTCATGACATGTCAAAGTGCACATGCGGTTCAGTTAGTTAAAGAAAATGGAGCTAAGGGCTGCCTGTTCCTTACTGCAAATGGTTTAATAACAAAATGCATTTTCATCATGGAGCTTCTGAGGGAGAGGAATGCAAGGATCAACTTACCCTTGTGAGTGTACCATCTGGATGTAGGCACTGAAAATATTGTTGCATATTTAATAAAAAATAAGGCCAAACATCGTAAATACTACCCGGTCGTAAAAACCAAGTATATTAAGGCAAGAGCTGCACACATCAGCAGTCAATCTCTACACCGTTGTTCTGTAAGGAATAAAGAAGATCATATTAATGACAAGGCTATAGATTCTTCAACTGTTAACTTCCGACTACAGGCCGATTTAAAAGATTTACTATTGCAATATATACACGTTTTTGATAAAAATCCATGTATTATAATTATTTATCATTATCACAGGGAAGTACACTTTAACAAAATTTACTGTCAAAACACGTACTGCGTCCCATAGACGAAACGAAAAGCAGTCGCCACGGAAATACGACAATTATTGAAGTGGAGGATTGTAGAACCATCACTGTCAATTTATGCAGCTAACCAAGAAAGACGTTGGATAGAGTATCCTGAATTACTCGAACAAATAGTAAACAATCTGCCGCTGTACACCACACAGCACACATCTGCTGAACTAGTGCGTGAGCTACAAGAAAGAAATGAATGGCTAGATCCTCTTCCTTGGCTCAAGAGAAGAACGCTCTTGGGAAAATAAGGTAATGTAAATTTTAGTCAACTTACAAAATAAGCACACTTTTTCTGAGTCATCAATCTTCTGATTAAGTTGATACTTATTATTATGAGAAGTTTAGTTACGTATAAAGATTTCAGGTAAGAGAGAGCATACTTTTGAAAAACTCAGCCAAATCCTTCTCTTCTACACTGGAAGCACTGAAAATGGCAACTACTTTACACGTGTCCTTAAAATATTATCAGGGTGGGTCAAGAACGAAGCTACTGTTAGACTGTCCTAGAACAAATAAAACAGACTGTATTCGCATCTTAAGGTGTATCGACGTTGATAATTAGTACTATTTGACTTTTACTAACGTTTGTAAACACGTGACTGCGTGTTAGTAACTACCTTAACTGGTGAAATGAGAAGAAAATATTGGAACCGTATTTATACATGGAATCCACATAGACTGAGAGAATCCTGTATTGTAAGTAGGATGTTCAGGTTTTTATATTGGTAACGCCACGTAGCGCTCTGTATGAAAATTACTGGCTGTGCTGTGTGCAGTCTGTGGCTGGTTTGCATTGTTGTTGGCTATTGTAGTGTTGGGCAGCTGTATGTTAACAGCGCGTAGCGTTGCGCAGTTGGAGGTGAGCCGCCAGCAGTGGTGGATGTGGGGAGAGAGATGGCGGAGTTTTGAAATTTGTAATACTGGATATCATGAACTGCTATATACATTATGACTTTTGAACACTATTGAGGCAAATACATTGTTTGTTCTCTATCAAAATCTTTCATTTGCTAACTATGCCTATCAGTAGTTAGTGCCTTCCGTAGTTTGAATCTTTTATTTAGCTGGCAGTAGTGGTGCTCGCTGTATTGCAGTAGTTCGAGTAACGAAGATTTTTATGAGGTAAGTGATTTGTGAAAGGAATAGGTTAATGTTAGTCAGGGCCATTCTTTTGTTGGGATTTTTGAAAGTCAGATTGCGTTGCGCTAAAAATATTGTGTGTCAGTTTAAGCACAGTCATGTATAATTTTTCTAAGGGGACGTTTCATTTGTCGACCCTTAGCCGAGGAAACCTCACTGGAATCTTCTGATTTTTTTCTTGTAGTTTGTGTAATTAGTGTAGATTTTGTTTATTGCTAGCGCGTAATTGTAGAGAGAATCTCCTTTGTAGTTGCAGCCTTTCATTGTTGTACAGTAAAACAGTTGTGGCATGCATGTAGATTTGCACCAAGTATTTCGCAGCTGCGCTTGCAATTAACGAGATATTATTTTCAGTGCTATGTTAATGTGTTCTCTTATTGTTCCTCTTCAAATTGTGCTTTTCTGTGTTATCGTGTGAAATATTGTGACAATAATGGCGTGTGAAAAACGTAATACTAGGCTCCAGAGTAAACTGAGAAATGACAGTGAAGACGAAAGCAGTGTGTTAGCGCCACCATGTAATGAATTAACTAATATTCAAAGTAGTAATTTGGTAACTGTGGATAGGGAAATGGAGCGGGCGTCAAATAATGGTGTAGACAATGAAACAGGTAGCGAACAGGGAAGTATTATCGATCGATCGGTCGGCAACAGCTTGCCTCAGGAATCCGAAATGACAGAACACAATATTGCAAATACTGTAGACTTAGGTTTTGGGTCCTCACCGTTTTCTCAAATGAGTCAAGACACATTTTCTGCTTGTCAAAATGTGAATGTTGCCGGTGAAAATTAACTGCCAAAAAGCATAGAGAAACAGATTCCAGACACTAATACTTTATTATTGCAATTAATGCAACAAATGGAACAAAATCAGAGACAAATGGGACAAAATCTTCAAAAGTTAGACACAATGGAACAAAAGCTTCAAAAGTTAGACACAATGGAACAAAATCAGAGACAAACACAGCAAAAGCTTCAAAAGTTAGACACAATGGAACAACACCAGAGATAAACACAGCAACAGTTAGACACAATGGAACAAAATCTTCGGAAGTTAGACACCACACTTGAACAAACACGTGAAGATTTAACTACTGAGTTACATAACATTGAATCGAAATGTCAGAAAGTTTGTAATGACGTAAAAACACAAATTTGTGAGCATTTTCAACCTATTTTTTCGTGGCATGAAAATGCATTACAGAATCACAAAGCAGCCATAAAAGAACTGCAAACCATTGTTCATGAAAATCATGAGACCTTGTGGCCTAAAATTGACTCAGTTGCATCTACCAATTCGGTTAGGCAACTTGCAAAAACTCAGGAAAACTTAAAGGACACAGTAGATTCGATTTCAACACAAATGGACACTCTGAAACTTGGTTCAGAAAAACACACTGAGGAAATGTATTCACTATCGGAGAAAGTAGCCGAACTTTCGGATCAGGTCACTAGCTTATCTACAAAGGTAGATGATGATCTGAATGACACAAGACCCGTAGCCTTCACTGACACAGAAGAGTATGAACAAATTAGAAAATTCAAACAAAATCAAAATCAAATCAATACACAGTACAAAAGAGAAATCCGGGAAGTACAAGATCAGTTGACGCAGGTAATACAAGAATTACATATTTCAGAGGACACTCGCACTCCAGTACGGGAAGAGGGACATAGAAATACGGAACAACCACAAAATAATAACACAGGACACTTCGGAAATTATGAAAGAAATTGGCAAGGCGCATTGGATTTTGAGATGGAACCGCCGAAACGAAGTAACAATGAGCGATGTGCGACTCGGCGACACGATGATTTCGACTATAAGCTGTTCATTACTACACGTAAATTCAAAACATTTAAGAATTCTGACAACGACATTCATCCACAAGCATGGCTTCATCAATTTTCTCATTGTTTTCCTCCCAACTGGTCATTGGAGCACAGATTAGAATTTATGTGTGGCTACTTGGAGAATGAACCAGCTGTAAGAATGCGATCGGTCATTCACGATTGTCACAGTGAAGGAGAATTTTACCATGCCTTCCACTCAGCGTATTGGTCTCAAGCTACACAAGACCGAGTAAAACATAGCATCATAATGATGAAACGTTTTGAACAATCTGAATTTTCCAGTCTTATGAAATATTTTGAAGACATGTTGCATAAGAATCAGTATCTTTCAAACCCATACAGACCCTCAGAACTTATCCGCATTTGCTTAATTAAACTGCCTGAAGATTTACTACATATGATTTTAACAGGACGTTGCAAAGACGACATTGAAGCTTTTCAGGGTCTGTTACAAGAACTGGAAATTGACACTGACAATCGCAGAACGCGAAAACAGGAGCACAACAATTACAGGTCACATCTGTCACAATTCCGCGATGACAGAAATAATACACGACAAGGCTATTCTTATAACGTAAATCGTGACCAAAACAGACACCACCCGTATGACGACCGTTGGCAGAGTAGTAATAATTACAGGGAAAGATCACCTCTCCGCGGTAATGACTATCACAGAGACAATCATAGAAACAGACAATTTGGCAACCAGAACTATTATTATCACGGGAGACAGAATAACTTCAGACGCAAGAGTCCACCGTGCAGTGATAATTCAGGAAGAAATTCTCCACCACTTAACCGACAAGAAAGAAACTACAGGAACTACCGATATGATGACAGACGATATAATCATAACGACAGACCTGAATTTCATCAGAACTGGCGGAATTCAAACAGAGCAGGGCACTCTCGACAACGTGAATTTGTGGAAGTTAAGTCTCCTAATCCCAATAACGACGCGCGCCAACAAAGAGATAGCAGACAATGACTCGCACCGCAGGCAGCCACCTGTGCCGGCTGGCTCAGGGAAAAATAGCATACACGCTAACCTTGAGAAAAATTTTAGCATTCCTTACCGACGTATACAACATGATAATTGCTTTGAAGTTGAAACTCTGCACACTATAAAGGGTAAAAGATTGCACCACATTTCACATGTAAAACCGTTTATTGAAAGATAATCTGTTTTTTAACTTTGTCTTTGCCATAAAACGTTTCACTTCACATTTCTAGTATGCATTGTCAGACTTAGAAACTGTTACCATGCAACAATGTATGAAGTTAAATATCCAGTCAAGAACCAAGAGAACTTATTTAAACAGACATTACTAAAGCATTGTTATAGTGAACAGACAATACAGTGCTGTTATTTGTACATTCTTGCTTGTTAGTTGCATGATCATGTAACGACTATTACGCTCATATACTTAGAACATATACAGGTACTGCTAATGAGATTCTAATGCAACATTTTTGTTTACTTGAAAATACATTCTGGAATTAAAGTACTTTCTGTGAGATACCAGATGACACAGTGGTTAGTTTATGTGACAGCTACACGATTTTATCACGATGCTACTAACGAGTGACAATGTACAATGTTGCTTTTGCAGTGTTTCTGTTTTATATCTGCACAGTTTTTCTGTATTATTCTGGAAAGTAAAACATGTTTTAGTAGTAACTTTTGTGGTATAGCTACAATGAGACTGCCTTTTCCATAGCACAACAATACGTTACAGCACAGTACTTTCTTCATCACAGCAATAAGCGTAATAACTAAGATTCCTATACGCAAAGCATTTCACTTTTGTTTATCATGAGGTAAGTACTTTGGCTTCTGCAGAACTTAGCTTTCGGAGGACAATAACTACGACACTTCCACAGAGATTATCTTACAGCAAGACGCACATTTAGCGCTACAGGACATGTATTTGAGTGATTAATTTTGTACTTGAATCATTTATTTTGAAAGATATTTGAAGTACAATGATACAAAGGTTTTCCGTAATACATTTCATTCCATTCTTGTAATCTGTAACACCTGAGGGTATAATTACATTAATCCTCAGGGGGGTTCACGCCTACTTTGTGTACCATATGTTTGGCAAGCACAAGGAGCCCTAGCTAATATGGTATTTGCTTATACAACTTTACACATCGGTACCATATTTCTCTAACACATAATTACACAGCTATCTGATTACAACACGCTCAAACTTGAAAACATATGATTACACTGTGGAGCTCTTAATTTATGATTTACTGAAATGCCTAATGAAATGACGAGAAATATTTTATGTCTACACACCTGATTATGACTACTGTCTTTATAGTTGAGAGATTTTTTACTACCTTATGAAATGCCATATGGCTAATGAATGATGTTTCATGCCTTCCTTTGTACATATTTTCATTTTTTTTAAATATCTAGTTTCTAGGTGCACTCCAGCATTGGTTAAAATAGAATTTTATGGATGTACTAATATAAATATTTTCTGTCTACAGAACCAGTAAATACTAATTTTGTAATACATTTCCCAAAAATGGGGGAGCACAAAGACATTTCCCTTCACAGTAATTGCACACGGAATTTTCTTTTCAAGTACTTGGTAATTTTTTGTAGAATTAGTTTTTGTGGTGCACCACTTTAATTACATAGACATTAAGATGTGAATATACATTTCCCTTGTCTGCATTATTGTCTTTAGTATAATGTCTTTTTCTGCTTGAGCTATGTCATGTTTAGATATAAGTTATTGCATTTGCTGCTGCTGTTTGCCAGGCATGGTGTTACTGAATTTGACTTTGTGTTACTCTGCTAAGCCAGTTTACTACTGATCTATTTTTCTTGTTTGCTGCTCATTGCCTTATATTAGTTGTAATATTGTTGCTTGTTTTTTTGTCATTGCTGTTCGTGTTAATTGTTTTGTGCTGCTGCATTGCCCCGTCCCTTAGTTTAGCATCTGAACTCAGTAGATTTAAGTTAGCTTAAGAGGGGGCAGCCTATAAGAGAATGAGTTGCGATGAATTTGAAGAAATGCACTGAGAGGTTATACGAGAAAAATACAGAAAGCATGCTTGGATAGAATTTTTTTGGCTGGAGCAAATATCGAAATAAGACGAAAGATCTATGGAATGAAGTTTTGGGTTGGACTGCAGTACCAAATGTTACACTGAAAACGAACCCTGTCCTTTCCTTTTGTGTTATCCCACTATGTGTTTGTGTACCCTTGTGTATTTGTTTTCTTCCTGTCTCTGTGTAGTTTCATAGAATTTTTTCTTCTTCTAATACTAAGCTACTTTCACTATGATGAGGAATACTGTTATCCTCAAATATAATTGGCATTAATAATATGTTATTTACCTTGTAAATATGCTTAGACATTATTTATTCTGTTTTGTTTTAATGCTCATGTGTAAAGTTGATGTTTCAAAAGTTATTATGATCTTTTATGTATTTACTTATGTCATAATTCCTGTAACACTGATGTATATGTTAGTTCGATTCTTTTGTAAAGCCTGTACCACAAATGTTATGTGTGTTATTATGGTGTTAATGATGTTTTCTGTACCTTTGTAATTGTATTCTCATGTCATAAATTTCAAATGTAATTGACACCAGTTCATCAAATTAAGTAACTTGTAAGCATTCATTTCACTGCACACATTTTTGTTGGTCATAGTAATGCACAATATGTGAGAAGTTGGGACTGTTAGTGTTTGCACGTGTGTTACTAATTCAGCAAGGGACTGGATAACAGCATTGCTGGTTCTAAGGACAATTCCAAAAACTTTGTGCGTGCACAAGTGGTGGTTCATGGACTTGCTATATTCTCCACAAGACTCTTCGATGGTGAATGTGCACCTGCACAGTCGCAACAGATGGCTGCTGGCCGTCTCTACATGGATTACAGTGGGTCTGCATCTTTGATGGCCCACCAATACCATTATTTCTACAAGGACTGCAGTGGGTCTGCACCTCTGGTGGCCCACCAATACCACAATCTCTACCAGGACTACAGTGGGTCTACTCTGTGATGAC
The DNA here is from genome assembly GCF_023864275.1 of Schistocerca cancellata. NCBI lineage: Eukaryota > Metazoa > Arthropoda > Insecta > Orthoptera > Acrididae > Schistocerca > Schistocerca cancellata. The sequence continues at coordinate 1,035,490,558 of NC_064626.1, forward strand.
CTACCTACCAATATTCTTCAAAACGTCGAATGACTCTGCTGTGGGTTTGCTCTGTTGTGGCCCATTACCTGTCTGCATGTCAAGAGTCAGCACTGTCTTTCCGTTGGAAGGACAACACTACTTCTTCAAGACTGCATGGAAATCCACTACTTCTGTGTGCAATTTCATTTACTAATGAGACTTTGTGAAAAAAAACTGTAATTACTATTATGATGAATGATCAGGACTACCTTTATGGACTGTGAGAAAATTTTAGCTTTTGTCCAACATTGTATCAATAAGTGTGTGCATTTGATTTCTTTGTTATTGTAATTACGATTATGAAAAATTTTAACAAATATGTATTGCCCAGTGCCCAAAACAATTTGTAAAATTTTTTGTGGGGAGCATGGGGGCTATGTAAGTAGGGTGTTCAGGTTTTTATATTGGTAGCGCCACGTAGCGCTCTGTATGAAAATTACTGGCTGTGCTGTGTGCAGTCTGTGGCTGGTTTGCATTGTTGTTGGCTATTGTAGTGTTGGGCAGCTGTATGTTAACAGCGTGTAGCGTTGCGCAGTTGGAGGTGAGCCGCCAGCAGTGGTGGATGTGGGGAGAGAGATGGCGGAGTTTTAAAATTTGTAAGACTGGATATCATGAACTGCTATATACATTATGACTTTTGAACACTATTGAGGTAAATACATTGTTTGTTCTCTATCAAAATCTTTCATTTGCTAACTATGCCTATCAGTAGTTAGTGCCTTCCGTAGTTTGAATCTTTTATTTAGCTGGCAGTAGTGGCGCTCGCTGTATTGCAGTAGTTCGAGTAACGAAGATTTTTATGAGGTAAATGATTTGTGAAAGGAATAGGTTAATGTTAGTCAGGGCCATTCTTTTGTAGGGATTTTTGAAAGTCAGATTGCGTTGCGCTAAAAATATTGTGTGTCAGTTTAAGCACAGTCATGTATAATTTTTCTAAGGGGACGTTTCATAGTATCATTGGCGCTAAAGGCACTGAAGCACTTGTTACGAGTAGAGAATTTAGATGACCTGAACTCCAATTAAGGTACCTCTGCCCCAATATTTGTACCAATTAATCTGAATACTACGCACTGCACTGGTTGTGTACGGAATGACTAACTGTAATGTATGTATGTAAATAGCTGCTGTTATAAAGACAAACCAAAGAGACATTTTATTTTAGCGTTAGAATGTATCTTGTATGGACTTTGAACTAAGGTAATGAAAATTAGATGTTGTGCTACTGCGCACGGTATCTGCACAGAGCCGTGAATTTAGCAAAATTTTCCACTACCTCTGTTAGTTTAGTATAAATAATGTGAGGCTATCCTATTTGAGAATGTAATCTAAAAGGTGAAGACATTTTTCTGTGTGCATAAAGCAAGACCCATAAGAGACTGGTATATGAACGAAACGCCTTCATTACTGATTATTTGTAAATGTGTGGGGTAACTTATTGCTATAATGTAAAGATGAATATTTGATTCTGTATTAATAGAATTCAGAACCACGTGAATGGTGACATAACTACATATAAACAGGCTATGAATAATTACATTTGTTTTGACTCTTCGCGAATTCTCAGTAAATATTCTGCTCTGATTTTGACCTTCCTTTCTGTTCCATTTCTGTTTTGTCAAGCTTTCGTTTTTGGATTTGATTTAAAGTAAACACGCAAAGACTAATTTTGTGTTATGAATGAATAGATAATGTTGTCCTGGCTTACATGAATGATGAAACACAAAAGAGTTTCGAGGTTTCCCTAGGTCAGGTCAGAGTCGTGGAAAAACTATGCAATGGTATCGAATTTGTTTTCTTTTATGAATTGTGGGTGTGGCTCGCACTGAAATATGTACATATTTATCTTGTAAATACGCTGAGGTGACAAAAGTCATAGGATAGCGATATCTGCATATACAGATGGCGGTAGTATCACTTACACAGAATATAAAAGGATAGTGCAATGGTGTAGCTGTCATTTATACTCACGTCATTCATATGAAAAGGCTTCGACGTGATTATGGCCGCGCAACGGGAATTAACAGACTTTTGAACGCGGAATGGTAATTGGAGACAGACGCATGGGACATCCCATTTTGGAGATCGTTAGGGAATTCAATATTCTGAGATCCACAATGTCAAGACTGTGCCAAGAATAAATTTCAGGCATTACCTTCCACCGTGGACAACACTGTAGCCGACGGCCTTCACGTAACGAGCGAGAGCAACGGCGTTTACGTAGAGTTGTCATTGGTACCAAACAATCAACACTGAGCGCAATAACAGCTCAAATCAATGTGAGACGTACGACGAGCGTATCCGTTAGGACAGCGGGTCAAAATTTGGCGTTAATGGACTATGGCAGCACATGATGACCGCTACTGCCTTTGCTAACAATACGGCATCGCCTACAGGGCCTCTCCTCATCTCGTGATCACCTCGGTTGGACTCTAGACGACTGGAAAACCGTGAGTTGGTTAGATGAGTCCCGATTTCAGTTGGTAAGAGCCGATGGTAGGAGGGATCGAGTGTGCGCAGACCCCACGAAGCCCTGGGCCCAGGTTGTCAACAAGGCACTGTGCAAGCCGGTAATGGATCCATTATGACGTGGACTGTGTTTGCATGGAATAGACTCTTGTATCTGCGATTATAAAAACATTCTCTAACTTCTCCTAACATTTAATATAATAATGCTCCTGCACGCAACAGACAACTTACGTTGCATTTCCGCTGCAGCGGCGTGAATATTCTGCATCCAGCAACATACTACACTAGTTCAAAAGAAATACTGCGATCCATGCAGAGCGCAATGCGTGGTCACAACTACTGATACAACTACTGCCATTTTTTATGTAGAGACTGAATTATTGGGATGGGTTTGGTCAACAGGCCTTAAGCGGTGTAAAATGAAAGAAACCAATAAAACTTTTAATTTTCTATACTATGATAACTGACAGTTTAAACACTGAAAAACTTTACTCGAACCTTTCGTGTATTTCAAGAGTTTAATTAGCAACAAGTTTAATTATTCCACAATGTCTACAGTCAATAATCACATATCTGGTCACAACAAAGATACCAATATTACTCTCGATGTATGCACACACAAATCTGACAAAATCCCTTCAGTGTGCAAGCAAGCAACAATTACGAACAGTAAAAAGATAAATTACCAAAAATCCTCAATTAATACCAAAGTCTCCTCCAGCGCTGCTAGCACGGTCACGGCAAGCTGCAACCTCATCTGTCGCTCGGCTTCTCTCCACCGAAGGCTGAGTCCGACTACTCTGAGCAACGCACGCAGACAGAACAGCCAAGCCATCTTAACGGGAGATCCTGTAGAAAAAGACTGCCATATCACAATCTAAGCATTAGTGGAAAAAAAATGAAAATCAGCCATGAACCAATTTTCATCTTCTTACAGGACATTCCGAACACGACAAAGGCACCTGGCCGGTAGGTTTTGTCACTGGTCACATCCATTCAAAAAGCCCGCCGGACTGTGGAATCACTGAAAATGTTGCTGCTGTCACGAAAACCAAGATGACTCCTTAATTTACCTTATCATCAAGACGAGTGTTGCATGTACCACTTTGGCCCCGGTACAAAGTAGCAAGGCAAGATGGATACTTGTGAAATCACCATCGCCGAGGAAAAGGAACGACCAACTATCATTTAGCAAAGGAAAACTGGGACTGACAAAATGTGGCGCTAACGATTACGCCCATGAGGGACAATCTATCACGGGAGCGTACTAATCGTCAAAAGGAAGTTATTAAACGTCGATGTCTCCCCCGTTCCTCCGCTCACTCCTACGTATACTCCCGACGTGGCATCCAGTGACTTCTTTCTCTTAACTAGGATGAAGAAAACATTGGAAGGTACGAGGGGAGTTCAAAAGGAATGCAACACATTTTTATCTAGGAGCAGATGGTTTCATTCAGTATTCCAGTACAGATTATTATTCTCCATATTTTGGCTGCAAAACTCTCTTTTTCAGCATAATCTCCGTACAATGCGACAGCCTTACGCAACCTTACTGGAAGAGCCTGTGTGCCTGTTTGATGCCACTCTACTGACCGACGTCGGAGTCAACGTCTTGCTGCATTAGTAACCTCCACGTCATCCACGAACTGCTTTCCTTCTTTGAACCAAAAAGATGGAAATCGGAAGGTGCGAAATACGGGTTGTAGGGTGGATGAGGAAGAACAGTCCAATGAAGTTTCCCTCGGGTGCCCAGATATGTCACAATGAGCTTCGTATCATGCAAGCAATTATGCACAGATATTCTCCATTGCTTTTTACGGTCTTCTATTAGGCGGCGAGAAACTCAGTGGGTACAAACCTTTCAGTATCCCAACTCGTGGACGTGTGTGTCAGCACTAACAACAGATACGTCCAGCTGTGCGGCGAGGCGTTTGTTTGTGATACGTCCATCACCTCGAATGAGAGTGTCGGCACGTTCCATTACTGTAAGAGTAGCAGCTGTGTGCAGCCGGCCGGCACGCGGGAGATTGCCCAGGCTTGCGCGACCTTGTTGCGATGATGTCAGACGACTTGCCCATAGGCTCACCGTGCCTTTGTTCACTGCCAGGTCTCCTTAGTTTGCAAGCGCCTATGAATTTTGCGATGCTCTGGTTTTCCGCCAAAAGAAACGATAGCTCTCTGTTTTAGAAAGCACCTCCATCACAGATTCTTGAAGACTGCGAATAGCACCATCAACCATCGGAATTTCAGGAAACTATAAGGAATGAAGCCGGAATGTTCAAAAATGTCCTGCAACAAATTCCGCAGTCCCTCGTATTTCAAAAATGATGACGAGGGGTGTTTTTGGTATGGAACGTATCCTCTTCAGTCAAAATATTGAGTTATATACCCAATTTTTCCATCAAGTAATTCACTGCTAGAAAAATATGTCGCATTGAAAATGGAATATGTAGAGATGAACAAACAGCATCACCAAGTCTCATGGTCGCCGTTTGATTCTTTTGGTACTCCTCGTACATAGCTCGTGATTCCCTTTTAATAACCGAGTCGACTTTAACAATATCTCCTTATCTTTCAAATTCATGTTGTTGCCAGCATGTCGTTATGGAACAACGGCAGTCACTTTTTTTCATTTTTGATATGTTTTTGGCTATGTTTATTTCTGGTGTTCAAAAAGTTATTCGATCTCCCACTGTAAATAAATGGTCAAATTCATAATTTGTACTGCTTTGTGTTACCTACAAGTACCATCTCGCTACAGATTATCCTTTGTTACAGTAATTTTCTCAAGTACGTATCCGTTACACTGAAAACGAAACAGCTCTTCTGGCGATGAATTTGTCTGTAACTGCGTTTATTGCCATTCCTGGTGCATGCTCTGAGTTACAGGGGCTGGACAAAAATATGGGAACACTGTGAGAAATGCGTGCTGGAACATAAAATGGAGATGCTTGGCAAGCCTCCAGGTTCTGCTGTTTTATGACACCACCAACGGCACCTGCACACTGTCCTCAATACGTTGAAACTGTTAAGTCGGGTCAGAACAGTGTTCTGTGCATGTCGGAGCTAAGCGAAATCGAATGTGGGCAAACTGTTGGTGCTCGTATGATGGTTCCTTCCGTAACAGAGGAAGCCGAAGTGTTTGGTGCTTCAAAAGGCACCGTACTAAATGTTTATGCCACATGCAGGGTAAGCGGAGAAACATCACCCGCTAAGTCACAACACGAACGAAACTGTATGTTGACTTGTCGTGACAGACAATCGTTGAAGAGGATCGTGACGAAAACTAAAAGGACGACAGCTGTAAAGTCACTGCACAACTGAAAGTCGCCCTCGCAAGCCCCATTAGCACCAAAGCAACACGAATGGACCTCCAAACACAGGGCATTACAGAACGAGCTGGAATTACAAAAACCACTCATCAATGATGCAAATGCCCATGACAGGAAAACGTGTCGACGAAGCTGTAAATACTGGTGTATGGAGCAACGGAAGAAAGTCATTTGACAGGATGAGGCTTCTTTTACACTTTTTTAGAACTTATGGCCGAGTCTACGTCCAAAGAATGAAATATGGCGGGAGTTCCGTGACGAATTGGGCAGCCATATGGCCGTATCGTGTTATTCCATGGGCCCCATGGTTACTCTGTGACGTCGAATTAGTGTCACGAATCATGTGACCATTTTGGCGATTGGTACGATTGTTCCCCAACGATGATGCAGTATTCCAAGACGACAAGGCCTCGGTCCAGCGAGCTTACATCGACTAGAAGAACTGATTTTGTGAGGACGAGGAAGAGTTTTAGCATGTCTCCTGGTCATCACAATCACCAGATCTCAATATTATTGAGACTTTGTGGTCCATTTATGACTATCCACTTCCATCATTTTTACCTGAACTCGTCATTTCCTGCTAGAGAGCGGTATAAGATTCCCTCGATAACCATAAAGAACCAGTATTTATCCATTCCGAGGCGACTGGATTTCCTATGCCGTATTAAGTGTGATAATGTGTTGTGCTTTTCGGTGTTTCCATATTTTTGCCCACCCCTTGTATACCATACTAACAGTATTGAACGACAAAATGTTTTGTTACAGTTTATTTTGAAACAGATTTCTCTGCAGAATCCACCGAAATTTGCCTCCTGTACTCCCACCAACAGACGCTCAGCTCTGCAAGGAAATCAACATTCCGGTAATGGTTAGATCGTAAAAGAGTAAATCTTGGCTCAGTTTGACCTGATATGCAGAAGCAATTAAGACTCATAGCTGGTGTAGATCAAATTCAGAGGATAACATTTGACTTGTTTCTCTAGTTATTCATGCGCCATCTGTCTTTTTCCGGATTTGTTTTCCCGAGTTAAGTGCTCAAACATCACGAAGTCGCTTATCGATCTTTACCTCGACGATTATTAATCTTTCGCCGAGGCAGCTGTAGTATTTTATTTCTCCTCCCAGACCTCATCAATTATAAAGGCAACAGCTGCCGCTACATGACGTTCTAAGTGAGTTTCTGTGTTTATCTTCGTGAAAGGTCACAAGTATTGGGCATTTTATCGCTAATCTGTTGTTTTCTTTGCTGCTGTGGCGTCATCCCGTTTGCCTATAGATACTTGTGGAAGTTCTCACTGTCAGTTGTAAATCTCCTCTGAAATTAGAACCATCTAATTTACAATTAATCATCGTCCATTCTCTTGAAAGGGAACGTGTTAGATTCCTTATGTGGCTGATATTTTAATGATTTTCAAGTAATAGGATGTTTCTCGGGGGTACGGGCTAGAACACTGGAGGCTTTCTTCATTTCTAAGTTCCTTTCCTGCTTCTCTTCCTATTCTGTGCCAACACAAACGTCATCTTTCTGGGATATATAAGTGGTCAGGTCATCAGTTTACCATTTCCGCATTTCGGGTGTAACACACCATTCAGCTATAGCAATGCTTTCACTTTTACCGTGACAGATGAATAAGATTTTATACGTTCGGATTTCTCCAGAAGTGACAAGGCTTTATTCACCTAACTGTAGCAATACCTTAAAATGTGGGCGGCTGTTGGATTTCAGAGATATACTAATGAGATTTGGCTAGAACGAGTATGAAAATGCGTGAGCATCAATAAGGACCAAGCACACGGTAGCGCCAGTAGCATAAACAATTTGTTTTGTGAAGTTAGAAGTCTTACCTTGTATGCGTCGTCCAGCAAAAAAGTGAACCGTGTTTTTGAGCGTATATCTACAACAGTTGAGCGTGCAGATTCAAATCGTTCAAATGGCTCTGAGCACTATGGGACTTAACTTCTGAGGTCATCAGTCCCCTAGAACTTAGAATTACTTAAACCTAACTAACCTAAGGACATCACACACACCCATGCCCAAGGCAGGATTCTAACCTGCGACCGTAGCGGTCGCGCGGTTCCACACTGTAGCGCCTAGAACCGCTCGGCCACACCGGCCGGTCATGCTGTGTACTTGATACTTATAATGGAGGTCCTTTTCAGAGAGAAACGTTCTTAGTTCTTAGTTCTTAGTGCGTGCAGTTAAGGATAGGTACCACGAAAATAACTCGCCAAATAAGAATCTAAACAAGGTCCTACATAACTTGAAATTGTGGAGAATAAGACGTAAGTAAAAGTATCTACTGATGATGGCACAGGTATGTCGAATCATGTTTTGACATTGTAAAGAAAAGTTGTTTGCTTAATTTAATCTGCAAATATGCTGCTATTAGAGATTCATCATCAAACAATGATGGTAATTACTACAGTTCTCACCGAAGTCGATTTCATTTCTGAGAAACTGCCCTTCCACTGTCATGAATACATTCTTACATAATATATAGAACGTTTTGTGACATCGAAATGTATGTGAAACTCCTTTTATCACTTTTTTACTCGTGAATACCACCTAGTAGGGAACTACAACGCCAATGTTGATTTTACCTGTGGAAATATTAACTGAAATTGTAAATGAGAGATATAAATTGATTTGCATTCAGTACTTTTTTACTTCTTTAACAACTGTGTATGTAAGAAATCTCCAGAGATTATTACAAGACAGTTCATGAAGCGCTAAATTCAGGTGCGGACATCGCTTACTGCTTAAAACCGAGTAGGATGGCGGTTCAGATCTCATTCGGCAAACCAAATTGAAGTTTCACTTTTCTCAGTGATTCATTTAAGGCAAATACTGGAATATTTTATTTAAAAAAGTTTTTCGCTATACCGCCGTGTTTTCCACCTGAGCCACATAATTTAAGCATTTGTTTATGATACATACTTAATAATTTGTCATTTATAATTTGGAACTAATTACGAAACGGTTATTCTGTTTTTGTTTCATGTTGAACGAGTAGGGTTCGGAGCAGCACAGCTTCGTATACTTCGTTAGAGTAGTGCCCTTCAAAACGAAGCGTCATTTTAGAAAAATGGTTCAAATGGCTCTGAGCACTATGCGACTTAACAGCTGTGGTCATCAGTCCCCTAGAACTTAGAACTACTTAAACCTAACTAACCTAAGGACATGACACACATCCATGCCCGAGGCAGGATTCGAACCTGCGACCGTAGCAGTCGCGCGGTTCCGGACTGCGCGCCTAGAACCGCGAGACCACCGCGGCCGGCGCGTCATTTTAGCCGATGAACAGTGACCGCAAGAAGATACTGCATTCTTTTCTCATTCAGATGGTTCAAATGGCTCTGATCACTATGCGACTTAACTTCTGAGATCATCAGTCGCCTAGAACTTAGAACTAATTAAACCTAACTAATCTAAGGACATCCCACACATCCATGCCCGAGGCAGGATTCAAACCTGCGACCGTAGCGGTCGCCCGGTTCCATACTGTAGCGCCTAGAACCGCACGGCCACTCGGGCCGGCTTTTCTCATTCCCTGTGATCGTTACTGAAACACTGTGTAACTGTGAAACAAAAATATATTGTAAGCGACTTCTGCTTAACATGTTCTAGTTATTTACCATTTGTATCTCCTCCTGAAACACTGTCACATTCCTCACGATGCAACACGGTGTAACTTCGCATTTATAAGACCACAAAAACATAAGTAAGCGTTTCATTTAGCAAACATATGAAGAATTTGTTACATTTCTAATTGAACTTGGAGAAGTTCAAACAAAAAATGAAAGAAAACTTTTAAAAAGTAATTAGATAATTATGGTAGGCTTATCCGTCGCATTATTATGAAAATATATACCACCTAAAATATTAATGTCATTTTCAAACGTTATAAAAGTTGTCTTATATGCACTATAAATGACAAAGTTTGTGCTTATGTTATTATGTTTGTTACTTCTTCACGCTGAAACGACTGGACAGATTGGGATGAAATTTGAACTTGAAATAGCTCATACTCCGAAGTAACACAGCTAACTTATATATACCCACATTTCAAAGAGATGACTGTGGGGGTGGAAACGTGCTATAGCCCATGACGCGCAAATACCTATATTTCATTCATCCAGCATTTCAGAGTGAGAGCACTTCGTGATTTGCAACAAACTTTACGAGAAAACTTCAAACCTCTAGGGTACTTTTTCTCACTGACAATCCTCACAAAAAATGATGAAAACAGTTTACGACTTACTATATTTTCGCTGTTCATGCAGTAAAACTTTGCGATACTTTTTTCAGACAATACCCACATGTACCACTGCATGTACCAAAAATATTTTATCACTGTACGACAGACAGTTCAGGAGATATGATGTCGTAAACACTGAGATATCTGAAAAACTGCTGCACCATGTATGACGTTCTAATTTATTACTTCTTTACTGCTAACTCCAGTCGCAACATGTTCAGCATTCACATATGGCGCTGAACGTTCCTACGAAAACATATTGTACAACACAAAGTTCAGGAGATATGACGTCAGATATTGAGATGCATGAGGAAGTGCAGGAACAAATGACGTTTTAATTTGAAACGTCCCCTTTGAACAATTATACAGGACTGTGCTTAACCTGACACACAATATTTTTAGCGCAACGCAATCTGACTTTCAGAAATCCCTACAAAGGAATGGCCCTGACTAACATTAACCTGTACCTTTCACAAATCACTTACCTCACCAAAAATCTTCGTTACTCGAACTACTCCAATACAGCGAGCGCCACTACTGCCAGCTAAATAAAAGATTGAAACTACGGAAGGCACTAACTACTAGTAGGCATAGTTAGCAAATGAAAGATTTTAGTAGAGAACAAACAATATATTTACCTTAATAGTCATCAAAAGTCATAATATATACAGCAGTTCATGACATCCATTTTTACAAATTTCAAAACTCCGCCATTTCTCTCCCCACATCCACTACTGCTGGCGGCTCACCTCCAACTGCGCAACGCTACGCGCTGTTCACATCCAGCTGCCGCTGCCCAACACTACAATGGCAGACAACAATGCAAACTAGCCACAAACTGCACACAGCACAGCCAGTGATTTTCATATAGAGCGCTACGTAACGTTGCCAATAAGAAAACATAAACAGCCTACTTACATAAAGAAAACATAAACAGCCTACTTACAAATTTACACTACTGGCCACCACGAAGATGACGTGCTACAGACGCCAAGTTTAACCGACAGGAAGAAGATGCAAATGATTAGCTTTTCAGAGCATTCACACAAGGTCGGCGCCGGTGGCGACACCTACAACGTGCTGACATGAGGAAAGTTTCCAACCGGTTTCTCATACACAAACAGCACTTGACCGGCGTTGCCTGGTGAAACGTTGTTTTGATGCCTCGTGTAAGGAGGAGAAATGCGTACCATCACGTTTCCGTCTTTGATAAAGGTCGGATTGTAGCCTATCGCGATTGCGGTTTATCGTATCGCGACATTGCTGCTCGCGTTGGTCGAGATCCAATGACTGTTAGCAGAATATGGAATAGGTGGGTTCAGGAGGGTTAGACGGAACGCCGTGCTGGATCCCAACGGCCTCGTATCACTAGCAGTCGAGATGACAGGCATCTTATCCGCATGGCTGTAACGTGCAGCCACGTCTCGATCCCTGAGTCAACACATGGGGACGTTTGCAAGACAACAACCATCTGTAAGAACAGTTCGACGACGATCGCAGCAGCATGGAGTATCTGCTCGGAGACCATAGCTGCGATTACCCTTGACGCTGCATGACAGACAGGAGCGCCTGAAATGGTGTACTCAACGACGAACCTGGGTGCACGAAAGGCAAAACGTCATTTTTTCGGATAAATCCAGGTTCTGTTTACAGCATCATGATGGTCGCATCCGTGTTTGGCGACATCGCGGTGGACACAGATTGGAAGCGTGTATTCGTCATCGCCATACTGGCGTATCACCCGGCGTAATGGTATGGGGTGCCATTGGTTACACGTCTCGGTCACCTCTTGTTCACATTGACGGCACTTTGAACAGTGGATGTTACATTTTAGATGTGTTACGACCCGTGGCTCTACCCTTCATTCGATACCTGCGAAACCCTCCATTTCAGCAGGATAATGCACGACCGCATGTTGCAGGTCCTGTACGGGCCTTTCTGGATACAGAAAATGTTCGACTGCTGCCCTGGCCAGCATTTTCTCCAGATCTCTCACCAACTGAAAACGTCTGGTCAATGGTGGCCGAGCAACTGGCTCGTCACAATACGCCAGTCACTACTCTTGATGAACTGTGGTATCGTGTTGAAGCTGCATGGGCAGCTGTACCTGTACACGCCATCCAAGTTCTGTTTGACTGAATGTCCAGACGTATCAATGCCGCTATTACGGCCAGAGGTGGTTGTTCTGAGTACTGATTTCTCAGGATGTATGAACCCAAATGGCGTGAAAACGTAATCACATGTCAGTTCTAGAATAATATATTTGTCCAATGAATACTCGTTTATCATCTGCATTTCTTCTTGGTGTAGCAATTTTAATGGCCAGTAGTGTATTACTTCTTTACCACTAAGACTATTCGCAACATTTCGTAGACAGTATTCACGTATGTCGCTGAATGTAATTATAAAAACATATCACTGTGAGAGACATGATTCTGGCGATATGACGTTATTTACACTGAAATGCCTGAAAAACAACTACTAACTCTATTAACCACACATTTCGCAGACAGTAGCCACATGTACCCGCAAAATGATATCTTTGTCTGGCACATAGCTCAAGAGATACGAGGTCGTAAGTTGCATGAAAATGAAACTGAAGGGTGAAAATCACTAAATTTATAGGTGAAATACGTGTAGAAAAGATGGGAAACATGATAATAGATGTGAAATATGTTTGACATTTGTATACGCTGGAAGGCACAAGTAAAAAGCTCATTCTCAACCAATGTACCTGTTTCAACCAAATTTGGTTACGATCTGGGGAGAAATACTCTGAGGGTATGAACCACCCGCCTCCTACTGGAGTGAGGATGATAACATAGAGAGAGAAAAGAGGGAGAAGGAGAAAGGCAAGGAGGAGAGAGGAGGAGATGTACGGAGAGAGATGAAGAGTAGATGGACAGGAAGAGAGGAGAGGAGGAGCTGGACAGAGAAACGACACAGAAGGACATTGATAGAGATAGAAGGGAGGAAGACATTGACAGCATAGGAGAGTGGAGGATGTGAACAACGAGAGGGGGAGGAGGAGATGAACAGGAAGAGATGGAGAGAGAGTGTGGGTGTAGGAGGTAGACGGACAGAGAGGGTGGAGGAGGTGGGCAGAGAGGAGGGTGAAGGAGGAGATGAACAAAGGCAGGAGGAGGAGATTGACTGATGGGAATGTGAAGTACACATCCGAGCATTTTTATAAATAATTGTTTATCCGCTAGTAACACCATGGAGCGCATCTAGTTTTCATTAAAAAAGAAGAATACAAAGAAAAATGATTTAATTAATTTGTGAAGTGGAACTATCTCTGGAGCTGAGCGTACATTATATCTATGTTAGAACTATAGCAAAGAGACACGCAAAAATCGTTAAGAGCCGTCCTACGGCGCCATCTCAGTTGCCACACTCTATGGATAATAACTAAGAACTTTTCTCTCTGAAAAGGACCTCCATTATAAGTATCAAATACACAGCACGGCCGGCCGGTGTGGCCGAGCGGTTGTAGGCGCTACAGTCTGGAACCGCGCGACCGCTACGGTCGCAGGTTCGAATCCTGCCTCGGGCATGGATGTGTGTGATGTCCTTAGGTTAGTTAGGTTTAAGTAGTTCTAAGTTCTAGGGGACTGATGACCTCAGAAGTTAAGTCCCATAGTCCTCAGAGCCATTTGAACCATTTTTTTACACAGCACGGTGTTCGTGTTAGCTCATGTGCGGACGAATAACAACACAGTGTGTCGTGGCAGCCTTCAATGAGCCGATATCTGCGGAACGTGCTTGTGGAAGCAAAACGGCCGCAGACAAATACACGCGGGGTTTCCCACCTAACTCTGACAACTGCAACAACTGTGTTAATTTTGATGTAAGAAGATAATGATCAGCCGAAGAATGTTTGGTTCCAAAAGTCCCATCTGCTTTGGCTATTGAAAAATCACTTGAATAACATATTCTAAAAGATACAATAGTTACTATACTTTTTTAAACAATTTGACATATTTTTGTGCGAAAAAAGCCGATATACATGAGACATATTCAGTGACGTAACTCTTTCGACGTTCCGACAAGAAGTCATAGAATAAAAAATGACTCATTGGCAGGAAGTTTACCGGACCGACAGTCGAGAGTGGCGTAAACTCCACCGACAGCTTACCTAGGTGGTACTGTGAAGAAGCTGCGTGAATCTTAAGGGCGATGCACCGTTCTGCGTAAGAAGATAGAGCTTTTGGGACCAAATAACCTTTGAATAATTTTCTTCTCGTGAATATTTTTATTGCAGACGCTGGAATTAGGAGGGGCACACTGTATAAACAACGATGTATGTAGGGAATCCTATCCGTCAAATTTATTTTTGCTTGATCGCCCCTATAAGCTTTCGAGGCATCAAATTTTACTCTCGTGCTATGTTAGCGACAGTGTGTTGCTTCTGTTCGGCGAAAGCAGTAACTCGGCGATATACAGGGAAGAAGAAAAATTCGCACACCCCGACTTCGCAGAGCGATTCCTCATCTACTGGCAATGCAAAAATGTCTCTAACAAAATGTCTTTCTGCGCATATTTCGGGCAATTAATAGACGTTTAAGATCGGCAATCTGACAACACTGTAATCACTTGTAAGATAATTACCTCCGTCAGGATATAGCAGTAGTGCTGTGCAGTTGGGTTTGCATGTAAGAGGTCGAGGGTTTGATTCTGGGTCGTGGATTATTTGTTTTTATTTTTTAAAAGTAGTCTGCGTGGTACGGTATCTGCCACATTAATCGTCATACAGCGATTGCAGTGGATCTTCTACAAAACATTTACAGTTACGTATTACGAACACAGAAACGGAAATACAGTCGTTTTCATTGGTCAGCTTTTAAAGAAATCTTTTGCATGTCGTGGGCGAGAAATGTTTCACACCACTGCAGCTATTAGATTCTAAACCTGTTTTCTGTGTGCCCTCCCCCAATGGTGTTATCGATTAATACCAACCTGTATTCTTGCCAAGTTCAGCTACATTACAGTCCGTTAGGGCCTTACGTCACCAGTAAGGCCAGGTACGTGTTTTGCAAAGAATTTCGATGGGGCCATTGGGGAGAGGGTATACAGAAAACAGGTTTGGAAATTAGTAGATGCAGTGGCCCGAAACCATTCGAGTTCACGGTGTGCAAAAGGCTTTTTTAAAGGCTGACCTATGAAAACGATTGTACTTCCATTTCTGTGACCGTAGTACATAATTGCAAATTTTTGTAGAAGACTCATTATAATCGTTGTATGACGATTAAGAAGCCAGACTACTTTTAGCAAATGAAAACGAGTATGCCTCAATCCAGAGTCGAACCCTCGAGCTCCTGCATACCAGCCCGAAACACTAGACACTGCCCCAACTGCACAGTACTGCTCTATCGGCTGACAGAGTTTGCCTGAACGCCCATCTTTAACGTCCATTTATTGACCGAAATATGCGCAGGACGAAATTTTGTGAGAGACATTTTTGTATTTCCACTATGTAAGGAATAGCGCTGCGAAGTCCAAGTGCGCGAATTTTTCTTCATCCTGTATGTGACTGATATGTAGGCAGCCCTTTCATACGTTGCAGGCATGACAGCCGAATCCAGGATGGACAACATGTGCGGTATCTGTGGTGTTTATCGCTACCACATGGTGGGTGGTCCGACGGATAGGTCACAATTTCCAACGTTGGGCAGGCACCTGGTTCCTCAAATGCCACTTGATGTGAGATTTCACATTAAGGGGCTCCGGAACGCCCTATACTTGCAATGTTAAAATAACGCTTATAAATTACATCTTTCCTCACAAAGTATTTGAGGTAGGAAGTTGAACTTTTTACAGATTATTTATTGCAATATGGGCTACAACTTAACACAGGGATTTTACAAAATTTTAGTTCAGTTATTAAAGATGATTTTTTTTCAATTGTAATGAAAATTCACAACATTTTTTTGCAATTTTTTATTTATATATTCAAAAATATACAGTTTTTTGGAAAAAGGCTGTGTTAAATTATGCAGAAGGTACTGTGTAACATTTACTGAAAGTTTGAAACAAATATGTTTGGAAGATCCTTAGAAAACATGTAATTAGTATGAGAAAATAAAAGTTTTGGGAATCGAGCGACAAAGATTGGATTAACTTTTTAGTGCATTCCAGGTCCATAGGGTTGATTATCTTCATCCTCTGCAAACTCCTCCTCCAGCTTCCTCTTGTTCCTCCTCCTGTTTACTCTTGCTTGTATTTCTAGACTGTTTACAGCCCTGTCTGCAGCCCGAAGGCGTTCCTTGTCTAAAGCAAGCATCGCTCGTACCATGTTAGAACCCATCTTCATTCCCATATTTCTAAATACCTTGCACCTTACAATGTTGCCATCATTGAAAGTCGCAACAGCAACTTTACTTTTACTCATTATTATACTTCAACAAAACAGAGACTCAAGAAACAGAATTAATTAATTAATTTTCGAGATAACGACAGAGTAAATAAACATGAAACAATCGACAATCACACCAGCGATATATATTGAACCATCACAGGTTAGCCACAACACATACTTTATCTCACATCACTAAAATGTACCTGATGAACACGGACGTTAATAATAACACCATTTGACAGAAGTTTAACAGCGCCACAGTGGATCACGCCCATGTAGAATACATTTCAAAAAAAATTTAAAAATAGTTGTATTCTTCGGAATTGAATAAATTATATATCTATTAAAAGGTAATAGTCTGCAGATTCAGAAAACGTAAAAAAGTAAAAATTGAACTTTTCATGATTTTGAGCCTTTCCGGAGCCCCTTAAGCAGCACGACTAACTCATTACCAAGGTAAGCACGGACCTTGAGATAATCCGTAAATCTGATAAAGGATGTACAGTGACACTACCTGAGCAGCTTGAAATATTCTGTAACAATTTATAAAAAGAACAAAAATTCAGAACGAAAATCTACTTTCTGCTAAATTTTATGCCCCTCCACGAACATCTGCTTTAAACACCCCGACTTCAGTACGTATATTTAACGTATTGAAATCAAAAAATTTTGCCTTCTTAGCACTCGATCCGTAACTTAAACCAGACCTCACAAATCGTATATAATTAATCGTATATAATTTGCGTTATTTTCTCAGGCTCATACCTAAAGCTCCTGTCAACAGGGAGTCTATTCCGATCCCTTATCCCTCTACTTTAATTCTGAATATCTTTGGCTAATATCTTTTCAGACGTTAGTTCACCATTTACCGTATTAACCTGTAAAATAGTATACACTTTTCTTACCAAAGATAATTTCAAAAATCATTTAGTAGACCAAATATCATTACATGAGGTAAATAATATAAGAGCACAATGGCAGTGTGTTTGCATAACATATAGTATGTAGTAGACCTAGATGGTATAGGTGTCTTGAAATATTCAACCAAGTTGGCACATTTCAATGAAACATGACTCCATTACTGCATAAACGTTCAGTACTAATCGCACTCTATAAGATGGCACTTTTGCAGAGGATGTTGGGAGCAAAAGCTTGCAATGCCTCGCAATACACTGGCTTCCGGGGCAAGCCCCGCCTGCACCTCCCAGGGCAGCCAGCTTTCAGCTTGCGAAAGAAACTAAAATAAAAGTGACACGAAAATACAATTAATATCAGTTTCTCGTAAAGCGTAGATGATAGCGCACGAGACTGCTAAGCCTTTGGGTACAGGTTCGATCCTTACTACCGTCCCGCGTATAATTTTTGTAAAGCTATCTTCTTCGGTTACAGGAAACCAAACGAATAACACGCCTGGCGACACCATATCTGGTGGACCGCTTAAATCTGCGCTCGCCACGACCTGATTTTCTAACTTCAGTACTAATTAACTGGGAAACGGAGCAACGTATCGAATTTTTTTCTTAACAATTATTTCTCAGCACAAACTACCCTGTAACACATTTACAAGTTTTTCAAATTGTAGCTTATCACCCTGTATACGTATACAGGATGTTACAAAAAGGTACGGCCGAACTTTCAGGAAACATTCCTCACACACAAAGAAAGAAAATATGTTATGTGGACATGTGTCCGTAAACGCTTACTTTGCATGTTAGAGCTCATTTTATTACTTCTCTTCAAATCACATTAATCATGGAATGGCAACACACAGCAACAGAACGTACCAGCGTGACTTCAAACACTTTGTTACAGGAAATGTTCAAAATGTCCTCCGCTAGCGAGGATACATGCATCCACCCTCCGTCGCATGGAATCCCTGATGGTTAGACACTGGACTCGCATTCGGGAGGACGACGGTTCAATCCCGCGTCCGGCCATCCTGATTTAGGTTTTTCGTGATTTCCCTAAATCACGTCAGGCAAATGCCGGGATGGTTCCTCTGAAAGGGCACGGCCGACTTCCTTCCCAATCCTTCCCTAATCCGATGAGACCGATGACCACGCTGTCTGGTCTCCTTCCCCAAAAACCAACCAACCAACCAATCCCTGATGCGCTGATGCAGCCCTGGAGAATGGCGTATTGTATCACAGCCGTCCACAATACGAGCACGAAGAGTCTCTACATTTGGTACCGGGGTTGCGTAGACAAGAGCTTTCAAATGCCCCCATAAATGAAAGTCAAGAGGGTTGAGGTCAGGAGCGCGTGGAGGCCATGGAATTGGTCCGCCTCTACCAATCCATCGGTCACCGAATCTGTTGTTGAGAAGCGTACGAACACTTCGACTGAAATGTGCAGGAGCTCCATCGTGCATGAACCACATGTGTCGTACTTGTAAAGGCCCATGTTCTAGCAGCACATGTAGAGTATCCCGTATGAAATCATGATAACGTGCTACATTCAGCGTAGGTGGAAGAACGAAACTAAAATGAGCTCTAACATGGAAATTAAGCGTTTCCGGGCACATGTCCACATAACATCTTTTCTTTATTTGTGTGTGAGGAATGTTTCCTGAAAGTTTGGCCGTACCTTTTTGTAACACCCTGTATGTATGGGTTTATATCTACGTGCATACGTATGTATATTGAACCATGGATTTACTTTAAAAATCTTTTCTTAAAGATTTTACTTTATTTACTAGCAATTCATCAAGAACATTAACACATTTAATCACACTATGTGAGCGTGGAAGTAGTTGCCTGTGGGTCACTGATGAAAACAAATTTCTTTCAACAAATAGAAATTTTATTCCTAAAAACCCTTTCTTTTTTTAAAAAAAAAAACAGATTTAAAAATTATAATCAGAAAAACACCCTCTAAATATCAAGTTACATTTTTTTTTTTTATTTATTTATTTTTTTTTTTTTACAGTATGAGCTTTCGGGCTGAGAGCCTTGCCGCTTCCTTTTAACACGGCCGTTGTCACGACCGCTTACAACAACCTATGAAAGACTACACTGGTGCAAGTCTGCAACACACCAGATTACTTTAAACTAAAAATTTTAACAACTCACACAAACACATTAACTATGCACCCCGTAGGAGGGATGGAAATGGTACAAAACACTCACACTAAAGAAATTACTTGCCACCGAAAGTGCAGCTTGTTTTTAAAGAAAACTCTTACGGTGGAAGGGTGGCAACTTTATATACTAAAATGACCATTTAAACAAAAACCCATGAAATGCAGTCTTACATAAAATGTACAAACATGCTCTACTCTACACATATACCGTCTCTCAAAAGGATAGGCAAGATAAAAACATATTCCAGGAATTCGGCCTTTACACCTTAATCAATAAATTCGTTAACACCGAATCCGACAAACATGACAGAGGCAGCTATTAACGTATGGCAGATTGATAGGGGGATTACTGAACAACCCGAACCGCAGATTGCTCTAACCCGCCCCAACTCCACAAGGGAAAAACGGACCACCCAATTCATAAATAACCACCTTCCTGCGGGTGGGCCAACGGAGAAGAATTGTGGGACGACCCCAAAACAAAGCGGCTGGTGACCTCACTAAGAAAACAATTAGAATTTAACAAATAAATGAAACAACATACCTCCAATCACTTAACTTCTAATAAACTGTGATTTCTGGCGAAGACCTGGCGCAGCACCCCCATCGCTCTCCCGAACCGTCCGGTGCCAGCCGCTTCAACGGACGGAGGAAGGTGCGCCGATCTCCCATCTGACGGCATCGCAGCTCGCACTGGCCAGCCCGATGTCGTGGTTTGACTCTATTGCTCTCGTGTCGACCGCGAAGCCACTACCCCTGTCTATACGGCGCGGCCCACTGGACTCACCTGGGGACGTCACATGCGCCGACGCTGAAGACGGACAAGTCGTCTGGTGTCTCAGTGCGCGACCGACCAACCGATCGATCAAACCGCCAATGACCGTTGCCCGAGCAACTCGAGCAGACTTGCGGCCTAACGCGCAGACTTAGATGCAGGAACTCAGCCCCGACCGGGCGACCACTAGCTGAGTTCTGTTACTGGCCGAGTGGCAAGACTCTCATTTTCTGACTTAAAAGTTTGATCCAAACGACAGACATACTAGCACTCCGACGACAGACAGACACTAACTGCCGCACAAATGCGAACAAGAGACAGACCACAATTGGTAACGCGAGACTGACCCAGACTCACTCCGACTGACCAACTGCCTAGACTCGCCGCCTAGCGATCCCTGGTGTCCCCTAAATGCACGTGATCAGGCTACCTTTCCCCTTTCCTGCTAGAGCGAGACACCAAAGCGGCGCCACCGCCAGAGACGGAGGGCGACTGCTTCACACTACGCGCTGCGGCGCGCTGTTCAAAACAGCAATTTTTACCACGGCTCATATATGTATAAAACTTTTTCGAAGACTACTCTCTATTTATTTTAATATTTAGTATCTATTCAGAAAATGTCTAATAATTACGTCGACATACATTTTTACCGAGGCTTTGGCGATAATACAAGAAATGCGGGCCCTACAGGAGATACGATCCCCGAAATAAACTTGTGACATAACGCTAGTTGCCTTGCCCAACATACATCACTAATGCTCGATTACATCCAGAGCCACGCAGGAAATCAGTAAGTCAATGGAAAGATACCCACTAAAGTCCTTAACGCAATGTGTGTTATCGACAGCATGAGCGTATTTACAAGCGCTGCTATGAAGAATTAGATTGGTATAAAAGAGCACCTCGTTCGTCACCGGGGATGATCGCTGTAACTCGTAAGACCTGTAGTGTCTTGTGCTGTGGCCCATGCCACAGGCTACACTGTCTGAAGAAACGTGACATAAATGGTGACTAATTATTAAAACGAAGTTATAGTGGTCTTCAAAAAAGTTACAGAAATTAATGATAAGCTACCCAACTCTCTATTAGACTATACGCCTTGGTTGCCACGACTAATGGAATACACAAATAGCGCCCTATCCGGCGGCAGGGGCATTACAGCAACGTTGCTCTGTGCACTGTTTGCATTTGATGGAGGACATATGGTTCCTAGTGGTGAAGGTGGAATAAACAACACAACCATTTTGTTTGTATCGGACGAATTTTGTCCGTTTTTCGTCTGAAGCGAGGACTGTAACATCGAATTTTTTCCAGGCATCAGTCTTCCCCATATTTCCAATTTGATGCACTGCAGCATTTAAGCTTAGTTTTACACCCTCCACTCACAACTTTTTTAGAGGCCATCTGACCCACACAGTCGGTCATTTTCACCCTCTCAGTGCTACTTCATTAGAGCAATACCGTGCAGTCAGTTTTTGTACTAAATTATAACTAGCCTTACACTCCTGCACGCTTCAGTAAGAGAGAACGATTCGACAAGTAAGAAGCAACAGCAGAGCCACCTGTTTCAGATTCGACATAATTGTAGAACTAGAGCGAGAAGGAAGGAAACCAGTTTAGCACCGACGTAAAGGCTGCGCATACGCAATCCTCAACATTAGGCTCGTACTCGCTGTGATACTGATCTCCTAGTAGATAGTTGAGTGACCAAAAGTCGTGGGAAGGCACTGAATGTGACGTTAATAGTCAGTAGTTACTCCGCGAGCACTCTAAACTGCAAAAGCACTTCAAGGCGCGGAGTCTTAGAGGCGCTGGAATCGTTCTGGATACTTACTGACTGACACACTAGACCGTCGATAGCCCTGTATAGTACTGAAGAGGTGGCGTGATGGCCGACGTTTCTGTTTGGCAGTCAGACGTCTTATAATTGCTTTGATGTGAACTACAGCAAATTCCTTTCCTGTGCCAAATATCAACCTCTGCCTCTCATAGTACCGTTTGCACTCGCGGTGATTTACGCACGTGGAAACATTGCCTCAGCGATACTGTATATCCAAACTGTTGATCTCGAAATACCGAATTCTTGTGTAATCTACAATGCGCTATGATCCATGTGTATTGCTTCTATTATCAACCTATGGTTAAAGTCAGTTAACTAGCTATGTTCCAACGTGTTCACTAGACACCTCTCAACATCTACATCTACATCCACACTCCGAAAGTCACCTGACGGTGTGTGGCGGAGGGTACCTTGAGTACCTCTATCGGTTCTACCTTCTGTTCCAGTCTCGTATTGTTCGTGGAAAGAAAGATTGTCGGTATACTTCTGTGTGGGCTCTAATCTCTCTGATTTCATCCTCATGGTCTCTTCGCGAGATATACGTAGGAGGGAGCAATATACTGCTTGACTCCTCTGTGAAGGTATGTTCTCGAAGCTTCAACGAAAGCCTGTACCGAGCTACTTAGCGTCTCTCTTGCAGAGTCTTCCACTGGAGTTTATCTAACATCTCCGTAACGCTTTCGCGATTACTAAATGATCCTGTAACGAAGCGAGAGCTACTCTCCGTTGTATCTTCTCTCTTTCTTCTATCAACCCTAACTGGTACGGATCCCATATTGGTAAGCAGTATTCAAGCAGTGGACGAACAAGTGTACTGTAACCTACTTCCTTTGTTTTCGGATTGCATTTCCTTAGGATTCTTCCAATGAATTTCAGTCTGGCATGTGCTTTACCGACGATTAATTTTATATGGTCATTCCATTTTAAATCACTCCTAATGTTTACTGCCAGATATTTTATGGTATTAACTGCTTCCAGTTGCTGACCTGCTATATTCTAGCTAAATGATAAAGGATCTTTTTTCTATGTATTCGCAGCACATTACACTTGTCTATATTGAGATTCAATTGCCATTCCCTGCACCATGCGTCAATTCGTTGCAGATCCTCCTACATATCAACACAATTTTCCATTCATACAACCTCTCGTTATACTACAGCATCATCTGCAAAAAGCCTCAGTGAACTTCCAATGTTATCCACGAGGTCATTTATATATATTGTGAATAGCAACGGTCCTATGACACTCCCCTGCGGCACACCTGAAATCACTCTTACTTCGGAAGACTTCTCTCCATTGAGAATGACATGCTGCGTTCTGTTATCTAGAAAATCTTCAATCCAATTACACAATTGGTCTGATAGTCCATATGCTCTTACTTTGTTCATTAAACGACTGTGGGGAACTGTATCAAACGCCTTGCGGAAGTCAAGAAACACGGCATCTACCTGGGAACCCGTGTCTATGGCCCTCTGAGTCTCGTGGACGAATAGCGCGAGCTGGGTTTCCCACGATCGTCTTTTCCGAAACCCATGCTGATTCCTACAAGTTGATTTCTAGTCTCCAGAAAAGTCATTACACTCGAACATAATACGTGTTCCAAAATTCTACAACTGATCGACGTTACAGATATAGGTCTATAGTTCTGCACATCTGTTCGACGTCCCTTCTTGAAAACTGGGATGACCTATGAACTATTCCAATCTTTTGGAACGCTACGCTCTTCTAGAAACCTACGGTACACTGCTGCAAAAAGGGGGGCAAGTTCCTATGCGTACTCAGTGTAAAATCGAACTGGTATCCCATCAGGTCTAGCGGCCTTTCCTCTTTTGAGCGATTTGAATTGTTTTTCTATCCCTCTGTCATTTATTTCGATGTCTACCATTTTGTCATCTGTGCGACAATCTAGAGAAGGAACTACAGTGCAGTCTTCCTTGTGAAACAGCTTTGGAAAAAGACATTTAGTATTTCGGCCTTTAGTCTGTTATCCTCTGTTTCAGTATCATTTTGGTCACATTTTGTTTTGATCCACCTACCGCTTTGGCACAAGACCAAAACTTCTTACGATTTTCTGCCAAGTCACTACATAGAACTTTACTTTCGAATTCATTGAACGCATATCGCATAGCCCTCCCCTCACTACATTTCGCTTCGTGTAATTTTTGTTTGTCTGCAAGGCTTTGGTTATGTTTATGTTTGCTGTGAAGTTCCCTTTGCTTCCGTAGCAGTTTTCTAACTGTAACAGATTGCTCAGATATTCTTGCACATACGCCAAATACTAGCCGCGACGTTAGAGTGTCATACACAAGATATCTTTAAATGCTAAAAGGTAACATTCGAACTCTAAGTTTATAACAGCACCGTAATCTGCGCTACACTCTGCGTAGCAACTGCATCTTGTTATGTACTATTGGCTACACAAGGTTGCCTGTCTTCAGCTGGTAGTCAATAGTCCTTACGACAAAAGTAGCGTTTTTTCCCCAACAAAGCTGAAATGTATAAACGACATTAATCCCTAAATTATCTTTCCTTTTCGGATTGCAAGGTGATGATCTCACTCTATGTACCATTTTGGTAATTTCGGCAAGTGTTTGTTACATCTGTTGCAAATCAAAAACGACAAGTCATGAGCACAAATGAGACAACGCTTCCATTTAATTCCAGTACCAAAGCTTACAACCTAAGCTGACGATCGATATTCGCTCGCTACCAGCAAAGATGTGTACCAGTTCTATGAGGTCATCACCTACACAGGCATACTATGCTTACTTTCGCTCCATATGGGATTATTTTTTGGGGTAATTCATCAAGCCAAACTAAAGTTTTCCAGGCACAAAAACAAACGTGCAATAAGAGTTACGTGTGGTGTGAACTCAAGAACATCCTGCAGAGGCCTGTTTAGAGAACTAGGGATACTAACTACTGCTTCCTAATATATTTATTCCTTAATGAAATTTGTCATTAAAAATATATCACTTTTTCAAACCAACAGCTCAATTCATGGAATCAATACTAGTAATAAGAATAATCTTAACAAGGATTTAAAGTCACTTACTCTTGTACAAAAAAGGTGTGCGTTATTCAGGAACACACATTTTCAGTAACTTGCCAGCATAAAAAGCGTAACAGCCGACGAGATTCAGTTTAAGAGAAGCCAAAAGGATTTATTCGTGGCCAACTACTTCTGCTCCACAGGTGAAGTTCTCAGTAGAACCAACTGATTATATATATAATCTAACTTCTGCACCATTTCAGTGCAGTAATGTGTTCATTGTAAATAAGTATTGTAGTAATTATATATGTTTATTACCTTATAAATAGAAAAATCATTTTTTTAAATTTTAAATTCAGTGCATTAATGCGATCTTAGTAAATGAGTGTTGTAAAATAGTCCTTTCATATAGTGTTGATTAAAAAAAATGATCATTCCACTTCAATCCTGTGGAAGATACATTAGCTTATTTGTTTTTCTGACATGTTCTACATCCTGGAGGACCTCCTCACTACGGATCAATTGGAATGAAAGTAAGTTTAATCTAATCTAAATAGGATATCGAAACCTCAAAAAATATTTAAATAACCGACATCTATATAAGTCCAACACTACCCCAACGAACAACTGGACATTCAACAGCAGCTTAAGCCTGAGCAGTGTTATCCTCACTTAACAACTCACCCCACAGCAAACTGTCGAATCTGTTTCAACGCACACCGGTACCACGGAAACTCATGGTCATACACTCCTGGAAATTGAAATAAGAACACCGTGAATTCATTGTCCCAGGAAGGGGAAACTTTATTGACACATGCCTGGGGTCAGATACATCACATGATCACACTGACAGAACCACACGCACATAGACACAGGCAACAGAGCATGCACAATGTCGGCACTAGTACAGTGTATATCCACCTTTCGCAGCAATGCAGGCTGCTATTCTCCCATGGAGACGATTGTAGAGATGCTGGATGTAGTCCTGTGGAACGGCTTGCCATGCCATTTCCACCTGGCGCCTCAGTTGGACCAGCGTTCGTGCTGGACGTGCAGACCGCGTGAGACGACGCTTCATCCAGTCCCAAACATGCTCAATGGGGGACTGATCCGGAGATCTTGCTGGCCAGGGTAGTTGACTTACACCTTCTAGAGCACGTTGGGTGGCACGGGATACATGCGGACGTGCATTGTCCTGTTGGAACAGTAAGTTCCCTTGCCGGTCTAGGAATGGTAGAACGATGGGTTCGATGACGGTTTGGATGTACCGTGCACTATTCAGTGCCCCCTCGACGATCACCAGTGGTGTACGGCCAGTGTAGGAGATCGCTCCCCACACCATGATGCCGGGTGTTGGCCCTGTGTGCCTCGGTCGTATGCAGTCCTGATTGTGGCGCTCACCTGCACGGCGCCAAACACGCATACGACCATCATTGGCACCAAGGCAGAAGCGACTCTCATCGCTGATGACGACACGTCTCCATTCGTCCCTCCATTCACGCCTGTCGCGACACCACTGGAGGCGGGCTGCACGATGTTGGGGCGTGAGCGGAAGACGGCCTAACGGTGTGCGGGACCGTAGCCCAGCTTCATGGAGACCGTTGCGAATGGTCCTCGCCGATACCCCAGGAGCAACAGTGTCCCTAATTTGCTGGGAAGTGGCGGTGCGGTCCCCTACGGCACTGCGTAGGATCCTACGGTCTTGGCGTGCATCCGTGCGTCGCTGCGGTCCGGTTCCAGGTCGACGGGCACGTGCACCTTCCGCCGACCACTGGCGACAACATCGATGTACTGTGGAGATCTCACGCCCCACGTGTTGAGCAATTCGGCGGTACGTCCACCCGGCCTCCCGCATGCCCACTATACGCCCGCGCTCAAAGTCCGTCAACTGCACATACGGTTCACGTCCACGCTGTCGCGGCATGCTACCAGTGTTAAAGACTGCGATGGAGCTCCGTATGCCACGGCAAACTGGCTGACACTGACGGCGGCGGTGCACAAATGCTGCGCAGCTAGCGCCATTCGACGGCCAACACCGCGGTTCCTGGTGTGTCCGCTGTGCCGTGCGTGTGATCATTGCTTGTACAGCCCTCTCGCAGTGTCCGGAGCAAGTATGGTGGGTCTGACACACCGGTGTCAATGTGTTCTTTTTTCCATTTCCAGGAGTGTATATGTGTCTAGTCCTGGATGCACTGGCGTCTTTAACTTTGGACGAAATTAACTGATGGAAAGGTTTCTGAAAAACAGTCTTGATGGCGTAAAATATTTTTTTTAAAAAAGGTAATTGGTTTCTCGGCAGTACACAAGGAAGGGGTGTAGCACCGTAACTGTTTACAGTATATTCAAACGATCTCGTGGAAACCGTCGAAAGCTCCATGAGGCTTTTCACAGACAATGCTGTTATCCAGAGTAAGGTTGCAACGCCATATGAGTGTAGAGAAACGCGTGGAGAAAAACGGAGGATTGACGATTCATGCAGGGTCTGACAGTTGACCCGAATGTAAATAAATGCAAGTTATTGCGCATAAATGAGCGAAGAGGCCCACTGCTGTTCGACTCCACTGTTGTTGATAAAGCACTGGAAACAGCAACACCCAAAGGATACCTACGAGTAATAGTTCAGAGCGATCTAATGTGGAATGACCACACAAAACTAACTGTAGCGAAAGCAGATGACAGGCTGTTGCAGTTGCGCTGTACCAAAACTATGGTTCGGTACTTTTGGTACATTACATAAATGACGTAATAAATGGTAGTCTTATCAGAAGTATTGGTAGCACTGGTAGGGAAAGAAACGTTATTGGACGTGTGAGAGAGGAACTGGAAGAAAATGACTTGTCTTTGGGTTGTTTTTTTTTATTTTTTTATTTTTTATTTTTTTACATAAAGCAGCACGTCATTCAGTGTTGTAACTTGTGTGTTTTATAGCCTAGCAGAATATAAATTGCATATTATAAGTAAGTAAAATTTACTGGTAGCGTAACTTCGTTGCTTGTATGTAACCAAATCAATTACTTTTGATGCAAATACAGTTTACATTAACAAAAATAAAAAATCTATATAATTATTGTCGTTTCTTTGTGCTCAATAGAACGTTCTTCATCATGATTAAAGGTAAGGATTTTCTATTATTGCCTATAAAAGTGGAAGTTATTTATGAATAACAAAAGCATATTTTACATAATCCGTCAACTATGTTTGATCCTTTTTTGAGAAAATTGTGTTTTCCAAGGCTGTATGGTAAAACTGTGTTGTCTTATTTATATTGCAGCACCCCTCTGGTCCACGTTACAAATGAACAATTTTCGACTAAAACCTGAATAAAACATTGACAATTTCAGTTTTGCTATAACAGACAGGGGAATAACCATGTAGAACAAAAAGTTCCGTAGATTACGCAGCCCTTTATACATTCCTTCTCAGTTTATAGATAGTTCACCGCTTCCAATTTCTAGGTGAATCTAGTAAGACAATGTTCGCACATAAAAACAAAGCGATCGATAAGAGATAATACCCGATGGGTACTTAGCACACCGAACGTACGGGTAACCTGAGTACGACCTTAACTGACCAAAGCTACAAGGGAAAGTACCGTAGTCTACTCTAACTTACGATAGCCTGCGATAGTCTACGGTAGTTTTAGAACTCTGTAGACTATGATTCAATGAAGAAGGAGTGTTATGGAAGTGTAATTCATCCAAGAAAGACCCCTTACACAACACTTCTAACACCGGTTACAGAGTATTGTTCATGAATATGGGATCCTGACCAGGTTGGATAAGCAGAAGTGACGGTTGAGAGACCAAAGGAGAATGTTTCGTCACAAGATCGTTTACTAAGCGCCACAGTGTTACCGAGATGTTCAACGAACTGCACTGGCAGGGGTTTACTGTTCTAAATTCCCAGAGCATATGTTCCGACAAGAGTCGAGCAACGTATTGCTTCCTTCCATATACAGGGTGTGCCACGAGAATAGTATTCAGGAATATGACAGGAACGATCGTTCGAAGCAAAAAACTCTAGTAAACAAAGGCTCTAAAGCGCATACTTGAAGAGCTAGGAGCACTTGTTCATCTTCAATAGTGTGAAATAAATCCTTTCTGCTCAAGCTTTTTGCTTTCCATATTTTGAGAGGTGGCGGTATCATTCAAAACAAGAAAAAGACGCCTGTTAAATATTGGCTCACAAATGCGTACCTCAAGGGTTATGAGCACTTTTCCAGTATAAGAGATGTTTTTCACAATAGCATAGGTGAACAGCTGCTTATTGCTCATGAGGTATGCACTATATATTCCATGTCTACTGGATACTTTCCCTTGTTTTGCTCCATATTATCCACCTCTCAAACTACGCGAAGCAAAGAGCTTGCAGTAGAAGAGATCTGTTCTACAGCATCGAAAATCAGGAAGTACTCATAGCTTTTCAAGTACGCAAGTATGCTCAAGTATACTCATGTTTACTAGAATTTTCTTTCTTCGAATGATAGTCGCTGTGATATGCCTGAATATTAACCATTCCTCCTGGGACACCTCGTACGTCTCGCAAAATGACCACGACGAGAAAATAACGGAAAGTAGAGCTCATACAGAGATTTATCAATAGTTGTTCTACCGATGCTCCTAATTAACGAATGGAACAGGCATAGGGTACCCAAACATTCTCCGACACACTACGTTAAGTGGCTTGCCAAATGTAGCATATAGAGGCTTCCGAGGAATCTTCTCATTAAGATTCCAGAGGGCAAAAAATTAAATGTAATCTGTTCAAATAATCGCGTTATTAAACTACACGAAAAAAACTGTGTAGAGTTTGAAAGGCACTGCGTTCCTTAAGTGGACTGTTTCAAGGTTATCGTGCACATTCTCGCTCAAAATGACGGTACAAAGAGGCAAGAAAAAGGCTAATAGCTGCAGAGCTGTAGGAGGATGCAGCACGTCAGAAAACTTCTTGGCTCAGTCGTTAAAGGCGTTTTAGTCCTCTCTATAGCAGGCCGTGTAGCGAAAACGAACAGCGTGAGTCATGGCCAGAATGTTTTCGTACAGGACATACCGCCATTCCTCACAGGATGCAAGGACATATGGCCGGAAAGTGTGTTTCCATATTACTCAATTATTAAAACTGTGACATTAATATTGGTGTGTCTTTCGTAGTTAGCCAGAACTGTTGTGTAAGGCGAACACCATGCTCCTTGCAAAAATTTTACCAGTGTTAAAACTTGGGGTACATTGTGTGTGCATGGTGCATCGTTTCAGTCGGATCGATAACTGTTCTTCCTCAGAGTGTACATGGCTCTCATACACAAATGTGGGAACCGTCAAGAATATAGTGCACCTTGATTTTTCTTTACATCTTTCTTGAATGTTGCGCTGCGTTGGTCTCCACCGTTAATTGCAGAATTTTCTGGCTTGCCATTCAAAAAATGTGCAAATGTATGTGAAATCTTATGGTACTTACCTGCTAAGGTCATCAGTCCCTAAGCTTACACACTACATAACCTAAATTATCCTAAGAACAAACACACACACCCATGCCCGAGGGAGGACTCGAACCTCTGCCGGGACCAGCCTCACAGTCCATGACTGCACCGCCCAAGACCGCTCTGCTAATCCCGCGCGGCCCTGGCTTGCCATTGTTTTATACTGCGTTGTACTCTATTCTACGGCGCCTCTTCCAAAAATCGTATAATGTAGGTTACAATTACAGGTAGCACGCCTCCCACGAAAACTACGTGAGAACATCAGTATTATTGCAGCAATAATAAACACGAGTCCATTTTGCTATGTTTCTAGCCTGAAAATGCTGTTACGTAAAATTCATCAATATTTATATTAGTTCTCATCGAAAGTGATATGAAGATCTTCTAAGGATCATCATGTGGGATTAAGGTGAATGTAATTCCCATTTCCAGAATGAATTTTCATTCTGCACTGAAGTGTCTGCTGATTTGAAACTTTTTACCAAGTTACAGCGTGTTCGAGACTGGGACTCGAACCAGCAACACTTGCCTTACGCGAATAAGTGCTCTACAAAAGAGCTACACAGCTACACTTCCAGCGCTATCTTATCTCCTAAGCAGAGGTCCCAGCTTCGAGTCCCTGTAGTGCACAGTTTTAACTGTTAGCATGTTTGCAATTTCCACTCATCGCATGAGAACTGAGTATGATACTATCGTCTTCGCTTTTAGTCACAAGTCAACTGACAGGTATGATGCGGAACGCCACAAATTCCTCTTCATCTCAGAGTAGCACTTGCGACCTACATCCTTAATTATTTGCTAACTGTTCCGATTTCTGTCTTCCTCTACAGTTTTTACCCTCTGCAGCTCCCTCCAGTACGGTAATTATTCCCTGATATCTTAATAGATGCTTTACCAACTTGTCCCTTCTTCTTGTCCAGTGTTATCCACATACTCCATTCCTCTCCGATTCTACGCAGAACCTCGACATTCCTTATCAGTGTACCTAATTTTCAACATGTAACTGTAGCATCACATTTCATATGCTTCGATTCTCTTCTTTTCCGATTTTCCCGCAGGCCATGTTTCACTATCATAAAATTCTGCGCTCCAAAGGTACATTCTCAGAAATTTATTTCTCAAATCAAGGCCTGTGTTTGGTACTAGCAGAATTCTCTTGGCCAGGAATGCCATTTTTACCAGTTCTAGTCTGCTTTTAAAGTTATTGCTCCGTACGTCATTGATCATTTCGCTGTCTAGGTATCAGAATTCCTTAACTTCATCTACGTGCTTCGCGACCATCATTCCTGATGAGAAGTTTCTTCGTCTTTGTTCGATTTACTCTCAATCCATACTTTGTACTCATTAGACTGTTCATTCCATTCAGCAGATTATGCAATTCTTATTCACTTTCTCTGAGCATAGCTTCCGCCCCGATAGCTGAGTGGTCCCCGGGTTCGATTCCCGACGGGGTCAGGAATTTTCCCTGCCTCGAGATGACTGGGTGTTGTTGTGTTGTCTGCCTCGGTAGTGCAGTAGACAGCGCGTAAGTCTCATAATCTTAAGGTGCTGGCACGGTAGCTCAGCGTGTTTGGTCAGAGGGTTAGCTGCCTTCTGTAATAAAAAACTGAGTCAACGGCTCAACACTGAACTTGAACGGGTGTCATGGGACATCCGCACCGAACAAATGCTACGAACAAAATCGAACAAAATAAGAACAATAAAAAAAGTGGTCAGCGTGACGGATTGCCGTCCTACGGGCCAGGGTTCGATTTCCGGCTGGGTCGGGGATTTTCTCCGCTCAGGGACTGTGTGATGTGTATTCTTTATCATCATTTCATCACCATCCGGCGCGCAGGTCGCCCAATGTGGCGTCGAATGTAATAAGACCTTCACCAAGGCGGCCAGACCTGCCCCGTAAGGGGCCTCCCAGCCAATGACACCAAACGCTTATTTCCATTTTTCTGAGGATAGCAATGTCGTCAGCGAGTCATATGATTGTTAGTCTTCCATCTCGAAGTTTAATTCCAATCTTGAACCTTTCTTTTATTTCCCCCATTGCTTCTTCGATGTATAGATCGAACAGTACGTGTGACAGACTACATCAATGTCTTTCACCCTCTCTAATCCGAGCTCTTCGTTCTTGGTCTTCCACTCTTTCCCACTTGGCTCTTGTGCATGTTGTACATTACCCTCTCTCCCTATATTTTACCCTTAATTTCCTCAGATTTTCGAACATCTTCCACCATTTGACATTGTCGAACTTTTTTGCAGGTCGACAAATCTTATGAACGTGTCTTGATTTTTCTTTTTCTTCCTTCCATTATCAACCGCAACGTCAGAATTGCCTCTCTGGTACTTTTACCTTTCCTAAGCCAAATTGATCATTATCTAACACGTCCTCAATTTTATTTTCCACTTTTCTGTAAATTATTCTTGTCAAAAACTGGTATGTATGAGCTGTTAAGGTAAGTGTGCGAGAATTTTCGCACTTGTCAGCTTCTACAGTCTTCACAGTTGCGTGAATGTTATTTTTCCGAAAGACAGATAGTATATCGCCAGACTGATACATTCTACACGCCAACGTAAATAGTCATTTTGTTTCACTTCGCCCACGATTTTAGAAATTCTGATGGAATGTTATCGATCTACTTTATTCGATCTTAAGTCCTCTAAAGCTCTCTTACATTCTGATTCTAATACTGGATCCCCTATCTCTTTGAAATCGACTACTTTTCTTCTTCTATCACATCAGACAAATCTTTCCCCTCATACAGGTCTTCAGTGATTCTTTCCACCTATCCGCTCTCTCTTCTGTATTTAACATTGAAATTCCTGTTGCATTTTTAATGTTACTACCCTTGCTTTTCATTTCCCCGAAGGTTGTTTTGGATTTGCTATATGCTGAGTCACTCCTACCTCCAATTAGTTCTTTTTCGATTTCTTCACATTTTTATTCAGCCATTTCGTCTTAGCCTCCCTGCAATTAATACCTCAGC
The DNA here is from genome assembly GCF_023864275.1 of Schistocerca cancellata. NCBI lineage: Eukaryota > Metazoa > Arthropoda > Insecta > Orthoptera > Acrididae > Schistocerca > Schistocerca cancellata. Next base: position 1,035,524,137 of record NC_064626.1, read on the forward strand.
TATTTGCATTTCTGAATTCCTGAATTTACCTGAACATTTTTGTACTTCCTTCTTTCATCAATAAACGGAAGTATTTCTTCTGTTGCCCATCGTTTCTTCGCAGCTTACTTCTTTGTAGCTATGTTTTTCTTTCCAGCTTCTATGATTGCCCTTTTTAGAGATATCCATTCCTCTTCAACTGTACTGCCTACTGAGCAATTCCTTATCGCAGTACCTATACCCACAGACAACTTCAAGCGTATCTCTTCATGCCTTACTACTCTCGTATCCCACTCCTTTGCGCACTGATTGTTCCATCAAGTCCTCGAACTTCAACCTGCTCTCCATCACTACTACATTGCTATCTGTGTCTATTTCTGCTCCTTGGTACGCCTCACAATCCAGTATCTGATTTCGAAATCTTTGTCTGACCGTCATTTAATCTGACTGAGATCTTCCCGTATCTCCCTGCCTTTTCCAAGTATACCTCCTCTTCTTGCGATTCTTGAACAGAGTATTCGCTATTCCTAGGTGAAATTTTTTACAGAACTCAATTAGCCAATCTCCTCTCTCATTCCTAATATCAAGCCCACAGTCTCCGGTAACTCTTTCTTCTACTCCTTCCCCATGACTATTAGGTTTTCATTTCCCTTTACATACTGCATCACCCGTTCAGTATCGTCATATGCTTTCTCTATCTCTTCATCTTCGTCTTTCGACGTCGGGATGTGTCCCTCAACTATCTTTGTCGGTGTTACTTTCCTGTCGATTCTGATGAGAATGACTATTACTGAACTATTAACAGTAACTCACTCTCTTCCTAACGAATCCAACTCCCGCTACACCATACTCTGCTGCTGTTGATGTTACACTATATTCATCTGACCAGAAATCCTTGTCTTCTTTCCATTTCACTTCCCTAACACCTACGAAACTGAGATTTGTATTTACCTTTTCATATTTTCTAGGTGCCCTACCACTATCAAGCTTATGATATTCCACGCCCCGACTCGTAAAACGGTGTCCTTTCATTGGTTATTTAATCTTTTTCTCTTGGTCACCTCCCCCCTGGCAGTCCCCTCCCAGAGATCCAAATGAGGGACTATTCTGGAATCTTTTGCCACTGGAAAGATCATCATGACACTTTTTCGATTACGAGCCACATGTCCTGTGGATACACACTAAGTGTCTTTAGTGCAGTGGTTCCGTTGGTTCTGCGTTGATCATTGCTGATTCTTCCGCCTTAGGGACAGTTTCCCATCGCAAGTGCAAGATAGTGCCCTGAATCTTGGTTCGCTCCTCCGCCCTCTTTGACAAGGCTGTTGACAGAGTTTACTTAATCGGCGAGCTTCACTCCTGTAGTTAAATTGAAACGTAAATGTCATGTTCCGACAAAGGGCGATTCACAATCTTCTCACCTTTAAAGCAATAAAAAACAAAATCGAGAAATAAAAGGTATGAAATGAAATTGTAAATGTTCCTCCGAGTCCATGTGCCGAGACGAAGATCCTTGTGGTGCGCTGACCCGTCGTGATATGGCAAAACGGAAAGTGTCTTTCTTCACGAGTCAAATTTTATGAACGAATATCTTGACGTACTATTCTTCTTAAAACCATATGAAGGACGAAGGCCAAAGCACAATTAGCGGCAGATGGACGAATTAAAGTCCGTCATAAGATTTAAAAGCTTGCGGCCTTACTTGGTTGCCAGAAGCAAAATAAAATATTGACTGGATGCTGTACAAAAAATAGCAATCGCTCTCGAAGTAATTCGTCGCCAACTTATAACAAATAATCGTTTCCAAATCGTAAACACCTGACGGAAATTAGCATTACCTGGTAGCAGACATCCTCGCTGACATTTGAAGTATATGTTCACCTCCTGAGGTGACATCCTGTTGTAAAATAAGATGTACCTCAAAAATAAAGGAAATAAAATTTTCTCCCAGCAGTTCTACAGGTCCAGTCATGGGCAGTGTCATTCAGTAAACAATTCGCCTATCCCCAATACACAAGGAGACGTGTACGGGAATGTGCAAGACACCAAGCAAGTCCCAAACACTCATGAGACGAGGCTGCCTACGTCTGTGGGTGACTTCTTATGCACGAACTCTTCGGGCGCCAGTGCTGATTATCATTCAAAATTTATGCCGTGGCGGGGGTTCGAACCTGGGACCGAGGACGTGTTGATTTCTAATGAAAGACGCTTCTCTCCTTTTTTAAATCCTCATTTTGTTCGTTATTGTTCGTTGCATTCGTTCGGAGTGGGCATCCCATCACACTCGTTCAAGTTCAATAAGTTTTTTTTTATCAGAAAGGGCAGCTAATTCTCTGACCGAAAACTCTGAGCTACCGTGCCGGAAGCCCTACACCACGGGTGTCCTGTATTTGCAGAATAAATTTTCTAAATTTGCAACAGTTTTGTAATTATTTGAACTTAAAACTGACAAAACTTCCAATTTTTGTAGTTAGAAAATTAAAGACAATAGTAAAATATGCCAAAATGGAAATAAAATAGAAAATGTGATAATTTTTTTTTTATTTCCGCTCCTTAATTATAAACACAACAGACAAAGCATTGAAATCAGAAAAAGAATTGTAACAGTAAAAAGTGCTTGTAATGAAAGAAGACAACTAATAACGAAGAAGTTATTTATTAAATAAAGGAAAAAATAATTCGCAAGGACGTTCCTCCGCAATGTGATCCTATATGAAGGTGAAGGCAGGGTACTGTTGAAGTCAATAAGCGTTAAGAAATGATAGAACTGTGAATTTAGTGAAGGCTAACGAGGACCAAATTACCAAATTGTCAAGAAGAAAATGCAGATATTTTAAAAGAAATGAGCGATACATATCTGGTAGCAGTTATACAGAGTGAACATAAATGAAACCGACAAACTGCAGGTGTAATTCCTGAAAAAATTGAGGAAAAAAAGGTCCGATAAACACGTATTCGGAAATGCATCGTTGCCACGGTAGATGGCCCTGACGAATGGAACTTCCTTTGACAACTTAACGTGTGTTTCTTGGGTCGAGAGGCAGCAGGTACCCTCACAGACACTATCCACAACATTTCAAGCCCTTTTTTCACATATGCGTGATCATGGGTCCTTTGAGACCGACGAACGTGCAGGGAGTCGGCGGACTGTGCGTACCCCAGATTTGGAGGACAGGTTTCTGCCTCTCAACCGTTTCCACCTGCTTGGCCTTAGAAAAACACCATCTCGACTTATTACTGACATAGATACCGGACTGTTCTGCTGCTACAGTATGATGCGTCAGTCACACAGCCTGCAACACACAAGAAACGCACGGCATGTGATCAGAGAAACTTTTATTCGTCAGGCCATCCACCGTGGCAACGATGGATTTGCGGACACATGTTCATAAGATCTTTTTTCCAGTCGAGAATCCGAGCCTGCAGTTTGTCGGTTTTATTAATGTTCACCCTGTATAAAAAGGAAAAATAATTTTTTAAATATTTATTTACGTGCAATAAAATATCAACAAACATATCTGAAGATATTTTTTTCGGAGAGGAAACCAAAGAGAGACAAAAATAAAATACTAGGCTATATATATCGGCTACAAAACCAAATTTTCTAGGCATAAACAGTGTTGCACGAAATGCAGATACGGCATTGCCCTTGGAAGGTGATGATGCCAATATAAAATCTCACCTACCATATCCTTCCCTATAACCTCTAGTACTTTTATACAAACTATAGGACACTCTGTATAAAGGTCAAAGATGTGTAAAAAATCTGGAGAACGCTACTATCTATAACATGTAACTGGAAAGCGCTCATATGAAGTTGCAAGTGTCCCTGTTGGTAGAGGGTGCGAAGAACTCCACCTATGACCATGAGTATTCTGAGGTATAGATATGACTACTTTGGCCGTTATATCAGACGGTTGGCATCGACATGGAATATTCGTAGTTGGCCAGGATCTTCAAACGCACTGCTGGGAGTAGTGGAGACGTCCGTAAGATCTCTGGACACAATTGCACGTGCAAGACTGCACATGTGAGTTGACATGTGGCTGAGGTGCTTTTATTTTACAAGATGTTAATACAGTTGTGTGTAGTCTTTGAAGGCAATGGCTGCAGGTAGCATTAAATCTGTTTCACAGTTATCAACAGCACGTGTACTTCTTGTTAAGCCTGTGTTGCTGTTTCAGTTCAACCTTTTCACTATTAGAGTTTGTTTGGAAGGTAGTGCTCTATTTTTAATTGACTTTGTAAGTGGCCTATTTTGTTAAGAACTGGTCTACCAAGATATGTAGTTACAATAACCCCTGATTTATTGATCCCAAGTCTTGTTATATACAAATAAAATGCATATCTCAAGAGCTATGAGTATTTGTTCAATAAAAGGGAGGTGTTACACCGTAGCAAAGATAAACAAGCGCTAATTGCCATTAAGAGATTTTTTCTTCTTTTGTTTCATATTAGCACCGTTGAAAGTTTGTCGGCGGAGCTCTGGTCCACTTTGTAGAATAAGCTTCCCGGAGAAAACGATAAATCAACGTTTGTTCTATTTCTTTGTGTTTAATTTTCGTTGCTCCCAGATTTCATTCATCCTTCGGCAGTTTCGTTTATTTTCTTCCTGGATCTATGTTCTTCCATTCTCAGACCTCTTTCTTTCCTAAAATCCTGTCTTTTGTCTTCCTTCTATATAAAGTATTCTGTTATCGATTAGATTCGTTCTAATTCTAGTGTTTTTCATATTTTTGTCACTTTGTGTTGAACAATTGGTTTTGGATTTGTAGCTGTTTAGTAAGTTGAAGTACTGTTTTGTTGATCCTTATATGTGTACATAAAACTGCAGTCTTCTTTTCCTCATTACATCAGTTAGCTTTTCCATTTTCAAATAGAGCTATCTCTTTGCTCTGCGTTACTATTACATGTAGCTCCCGGTGTTTTCTTTAGAATTCTTTTTTCAGCTTTGTCCAGTTTTTCAAGATACCCAAATCTTGTTAGTTTAAGTGTTTCTTCTGCATATAGTATACAAAATGTTTCTGCCCTTACCACATTTTGACACTGTTCAGCTTTGTGGTCCAGGATAAAAATTTTTTGTTACATATATTTTTTATCGTGTGAAATACCTTTACCATTTCAGGTACGCTGTTTTCTATTAATGTCTTGCTTTTTGTTGGTTTCATCAAATTATATATTACATATAATTTGATGAAACCAATATAATTTGAAAAAATCTGTTGATAACAAATATCAATGATACCCCACTCTCTCAAGATCTTAAAATCCACAACAAGACAATGTCTAATACAAACTGTTTCCAAAACTTAGGAGAGTGGGTGAAGAGTAGTACGAAACCACAGATACCAATAGAAAATAGAGAAAATAAGATACACTGCAAATATCATAAGAAAACTCATAGTTTATCACAAACATCAGTGATGACCCTCAAGATCCTAAAATTCATAAAAATACAATATCTAAAACAAACTTTTGTACATAACTAGTAGAATGGATGACGAGCAACAAAAAGCAAGACATAATTCCTGAAAAAAATTGAGGAATATATATATATATATATATATATATATATATATATATATATATATATATATATATATATATATATATATAGCGAGAGAGAGAGAGAGAGAGAGAGAGAGGAAGGGGGTGTTGATAAAGCCAGTATAGTAAAACTCGGTGCTCTGTGGTACAAGGAATTGTGGTACAGCCTTCTCCGCCTCAGCTTTGGTTTGTAAGTGATGTCCCGAGACTGCGGCCTTCAACGCAGAATGCAGGGAACAGATGATAGTTCGGTGGGGCAAGATCGGAGCTGTAGGCCGGGTAACCCAATCTCTACCATCCGAAGCGACCAATCTGATATGTGTGAGCCTTGCTGAGTGTGGTTTTGCTTTGTCGTCCAAGAGCACAACGTCTTCACTCAATAACCATAGCATCTTTCGTCGAATGGCGGACCTGAGTTTGATGAGGGTGTCTGCCATCATGATGTGTACTCGAATAACCTCGGGCACTACTCTCTCTTCTCGGGCACTCTGCGCAGGCGTCATCCCTCCTCTGGTGACGCCCCTTCCGCCGTTGAACCAGAAACTGATTTGGATTCATAAGGCGTTTGTTTGCCTCACCTGTTTCTGTTTGAAAAACGATGGCGAAACTTACTTTTGGAACGTTCCTCGTATACGAGGACTATTCGGAAACTGAAGTCCAATCGAACGCGAAATGGAAACTGCTTTGAAAATCAAAAATGTTTTATTTGCAATTACTAGCTACACCTTGCAGCTACTTCTCTGCATAGTCGCCGATCTGTCTTAGACATCTTTTGTACCAACTTTCCAATACCCTGATAACAGAAGGCAGTCGCCCGTCCTTTCTGCCAATTCTCTACGCTGGCCTGCAGTTCGCTGTCTGTGACAAAATGTTGTCTCCATAGCCAGTGGTTTATGCGAGCAGAGATCAAGATCACAGAGAGCCCCGTCCTGGCAGTATAGTAGGTGAGCAAACACTTCCCATCGGAAACGCTACAGGAGCATCCTCATGGTCCCTGCGGGGTGCGGCCGAGAATTGTCATGAAGAAGGAACTGCATGAGAGTTACGTTATGTGAGGTTGCAAGACAGGTGAAATCTCTTGGTGAGAGACACTATTTTCTAGGCGTCTTTACGGGCTCAGAACTGGAAATAGCGACGTGACGCGATCGATGGACGTACTAGAGACACTGCAAAGCTTAATCAGATTTTCACTGTGGTTTCCATTTCGCGCCTGATCGGACCTTAACTTCCTGGCATTTTCTCTGTCATTTGGATAGATATTTGCAATTTCGCTTTTGTCGCTGGAGTCAGCCCACTGCCAGCGGAAAGCGACATTTCGTTTCCCGTTACACACAAAATTAAGTTCAAAGTGAAACTTACGTGCCCAGTGGACATAGCGATCCCAGATTAGTCTGTTTTATCGACATCTGTTAACAGTGACAGTAGAACAAGAAGAATAACCAGTATTCCAATAGCGACAGCATAGCCCTGCCCCGTCCTGACTGCAGCCGCCATGCAGCCGCGCTGCTCAGTCGCTACCAGAGTACTGGTTATTCTCAGCGTTTTAGACGTGGTTCCACAGAAGAATATTGAAGATGACTGAAAAGATAAGGAATCAGGAGGTTCTCCGCAGAACAGGCGAGAAACGGAAGATACGGAAAACACTGACAGGGGGGGGGGGGGGGACAAGATAACAGAACATGAGCCAAGGGCATCAGGGAATGACTTCAATGGTAGCAGAGAGAGCTCCAGAGGGTGAAAGCTCTAGGGGACGACAGAGATTGGAATACATCCAATAATTAATTCAGAATTTATGATGCAAGTATCAATCCAAAATGAAGAGGCTGGCATAAGAGAGGAATTGCTGGTGGGCCAAGTGTCACTCCAAGATGAAGAGGTTGGCATAAGAGAGGAATTTGTGGACCGCATCAAACTAGTCAGAAGTCTGAGGAGTTAAAAAAATACTGGAAAGCCATAGGCAGAATTTGTGTTAATGAAACTGATCTGACAATAAAAAGGGGGAAACAAGAGAAGAGGAAACACTACATTTACACGGGAGTGGAAATCGAAATAATAACTGTAACGAAAATGAAATTAAGTTTGGTTGGACATTCACCCAGACAAATGGACAATAGAGGGACACGAAGCTTCTTACTGTACTGCAGTAAGAAAAGCTGATAATTTAATGGACAGTGGATATTTATTTATTTATTTATTGTTCCGTGGGACCAAATTAAGGAGAAGTCTCCATAGTCATGGAACGAGTCAATACATAAGATTATAACACGATAGTAGAAATAGATAAAATGAAATATAAGAAAAATATTCAGGTGACAAGTCGTAAGTTTAAATAAAGAAAATCAACAATGTAACACTGGAATTTGCTTAATTTTTCAGCTCTACCAAGAGCTCCTCGACAGAATAGAAGGAGTGAGCCATGAGGAAACTCTTCAGTTTAGACTTAAAAGTGTTTGGGCTACTGCTAAGATTTTTGAGTTCATTGTGGTAGCTTACTGAAAACGGATGCAGCAGAATACCGCACTCCTTTCTGTACAAGAGTCAAGGAAGTGCATTCCACATGCAGATTTGATTTCTGCCTAGTATTAACTGAGTGAAAGCTGCTAACTCTTGGGAATTAGTTAATATTGCTAACAACAAACGACATTAAAGAAAATATATACTGTGAGGGCAACGTCAGAAATCCTAGACTATTGAATAGGGGTCGACAAGAGTTTCTCGAACTTACACCACATATAGTTCGAACAGCCAGTTTTTGAGCCAAAAATACTCTTTTTTAATCAGAAGAGTTACCCCAAAAAATAATACCATACGACATAAGCGTATGAATATATGCGAAGTAGACTACATTTCGTGTTGAACTGTCACTTATTTCAGATACTGTTCTAATGGTAAATAAAGCAGCATTTAGTTTCTGAACAAGATCCTCAACATGGGCTTTCCACACCAGCTTACTATCTATCCGAACGCCTAGGAACTTGAACTGTCCCGACTCGCTTATAATAAGCCCATTCTGTCTGATCAAAATATCGGGTCTTGTTGAATTGTGAGTTAGAAACTGTAAAAACTGAGTCTTACTGTGATTTAGCATCAAATTATTTTTCACAAGCCACAAACTTATTTCATGAACTACATTATTTGATACTGTTTCAATATTAAACACAAGATCCTTCACTACCAAGCTGGTGCTATCAGCAAACAGAAATATTTTTGAATCACCTGTAATACTAGAAGGCATATCATTTATATAAATAAGAAACAGCAGTGGCCCCAGCATCGACCTTTGGGGAACGCCCCAATTAACAGTGCCCCATTGGGACTGAAGATCACTACCACTCTCAAAATTGCGGAGAATTACCTTCTACTTTCTGTTCTTAAAGTAAGAGGCGAACCAATTGTAAGCTACTCCCCTTACTCCATAATGGTCCAACTTCTGCAGCAATATTCTGCGGTCAACACAGTCAAAAGCCTTCGTTAAATCAAATAAAACACCTAGCATTCGCAACCTTTTATTTAATCCGTCCAAAACCTCACAGAGAAAAGAGAATACAGCATTTTCAGTTGTTAAACCATTTCTAAAACCAAACAATTCAGGAAATTTGCTGAGCAATATGGATGCCTATAGCTCAAGCGTTATATGCTGGAAGGTTCTTTATGCAGCTACGGATGTAAAACATCTCGTGTTAATGAATTATCCTCTAAACGTAATAGTAACGCATAAAATTACACTGTGAATTACGAAGCGTATCCATTCCACGAAGATGCAATCAGATACAAGTAAATAAATGCTAATGAAAAATAAGACATTCCCATTAAAATATGGTGAGAAAGGTAAAGAACCGTGAAGGAAAAAAAATCACTTTGAAAAACAGCCGTGTTGCGAACTAGTTCACAGTGACTCGCTTCATCTTGAACCGCCCCCCTTTTTATACCAGCGTTATGCTCGGGTAGTCGTCAGAAGATAAAGGTCAAACGACACGCGCGAAGGACCGCAAGACCCCCATGCCTGTTCCAGGAGCTGAGCTGCCCACTCGGCGCATGACCTCAGAGCGAGGTCGAGCACGTTCACCGTACCGTGAGCAAACACGTTTCGTCGAAGCGTACCCGCAAACGTTAACGCTATCTTAACGCTAATTCTGTTGCCTGACGTCAGTAAGTTCGTCTTTGTCTGAAAACATTGACCAACTCTGCGTAGCAGCCGCAAAGAAATGAAACATTTTCCTGTCGTAATACATGTTTCGCTTACATGCTTTCACGTTTTTCTCACACGGTGTTTTCCATAAAGCAAGGAAAAGTTTAAAAAAGATCAAAAATACCGTTTTAATTGTGTAACGTGAAACAAACATTGTCGGCAATGTATAATGCATGACTAAGAAAATGAAAACAGAGTCACCCGCAAAGGAATATTTGTCCAGAGGTAAAATAACGTAGCTGAACTATACAAAATGATTTGCCAGTTTTGTACAGTCAGTAAAAAAAAATTATTTCTCTGAACAACAATTCAACAAATATAGTTACGTGTAGTGCTAAATAGGGGAAAGTGGAATAAGATCGGGTAGCTAATCCTCCAAGAAACCTTGGAGTTAAACTATTTAATCTGTCAAATTGAGTAAAACATAACCATTGTTTAACTGGGTAAAATATATTATTCCTGAAAAGCAGTAGTTTCAGTAATTTTAATGACTCTCCTCTAGTGGGGTAAGAGCAGATACACATACTAACTTATGCGAATATAGAAAAACAAGATTTTCAGGGGAAAAGCAGCAGAAATGTTTAATAAAATACAGTTTAGCTAACAATATTATTCACAAAATTCGCTTGTCAAATAACAAACATTATCAGCTGCACTGCATCTTTCGTCGGCCTAGCAAAGACATTTTCTGCAATTGAATCGAACCAGTTCGGCTCTGAGCACTATGGGACTTAACATCTATGGTCATCAGTCCCCTAGAACTTAGAACTACGTAAACCTAACTAACCTTAGGACAGCACACAACACCCAGTCATCACGAGGCAGAGAAAATCCCTGACCCCACCGGGAATCGAACCCGGGAACCCGGGCGTGGGAATTGAGTACGCTACCGCACGACCACGAGCTGCAGACTCGAACCAGTTCGTTCTACGTTACGGTTCCAATTGGTTGCAAAATCGTATGTTCAACTTCGGACATCTTTCAAGTTAAACTAGAAAGCATAAATTTATGATCATCTAGTCTCTTTCTTGTTGCTCTGAAAACACAATTCAGAATGGCCATAAAAGTCTTTTAATTGCTGCTTCCCTAGAAGTTAGTTAATTTGTTCTACCTTTTCTAATCTTCTAACGTACTTTGGGAACATTGAAGGTTCTTGCAGGTTCATTACAAAAACGAAACAAAAGTACGCTATTGTTGTGCTAAATCCCTATTATATGGTAGTGTAATGACTAAGAAATAATCGCAGTTTAAAAACGAAAGAACATTAGTCAGTTGATACTCTTATGTATCTTCACAGTCATCGTGAGTTAAACAGTAACAACACGCCAATATGGTCCCTCTTTCTTCTTGATTAGTGGAGTGTAATTCAGTATTTCCCACCAGGAGGCATAAAAAGTGACGTCAGAACCAAGGTACTCGGGTTCACCCCACTACCCAGTCTTACCCCACTTTCCCTTACATCGCAAAATGGGTTCATCAAATGGCTCTGAGCACTATGCGACTTAACTTCTGAGGTCATCAATCGCCTAGAACTTAGAACTAATTAAACCTAACTAACCTAAGGACATCACACACATACATGCCCGAGGCAGGATTCGAACCTGCGACCGTAGCGTTCACGCGGTTCCAGACTGAAGCGCCTAGAACCGCACGGCCACAACGGCCGGCCTCTACGCCAATACAGTACAAAATCGCTTCTAGCTTTCTTCAGGTATACCGTACCCAGCTGAAGCGATTAACTGTTCATTAGATCCCGACGAGCCACCAAACTGTGGATGTGCTGATTGCTCCATTTTACAAGCTGTCTGAAATAGCCTCAGACAGTTCATGTGGGATTAAGATCTGGTGACGTAGCGAGCCAATCGAGAAGCGACAGAGGACCAGAGTGTTCGTGTGCACGGGTGCAGTCCTCTGGAAAGGGCTGTTATCTTGGAAGACAAGAGTGTCCACAGCACACTCATCGGTAAGAGGTAGAAGAAAAGTCAACACTTGCTTATCGAGAATGTTTAAAGAAACATCATGGCTCATGTTCTCGTTAATCTGAAAGAATTGGCGAAAATCAGGGTACAGGGCTGGACAAGTAGATACGCCGCGAGAAACGTTTGCTTGAACATAAATACAGTTGCCACCCAAGCTTGCAGGTTACGCTGTTGTATTTGAGGGGGAAGACTTGTATGATGACGTGACCGTTTCAAATGTTCGTGAACAATAGTGCTTATTCTGTCTTCCGCCGATCATCTGCAAGCATCCGTCGCACTCCATCGACGTTGTCTGGGATTGTGTTTGTTAAGGGTCGACGCGAACGCGGTTCATCATCGACACCTTCCTTTCCGTCTGTAATGCTTTTAAGACACTCTGACACACTACTCATTGCTTCAGTACCGTAGACTTGCACTAATATTCCATGAATCTTTGCAGGCGTTTCCCATAATTTGGAGTAAAACGTCATTTTGACAAGTTACTCCACGAGCTCTCACACTGACTCCGTTATCTCGATCGTAGCGTGCACCACTGCTTCATGTCGCTTGTTGATATGTCTCCCAATGCGTATGAGCGGAGTCTCCTCCTAACCAGACTTCTCAGACGCACCTTTTACTACGTTTTCTCACTGAAAAATACCGCGTGCTTGTAAATAAAGTGCAACTACTCACAGAGGTCCAGTGTGTAATTATGGTAAAGGCAGCGAAAATTGGTGGACTCTGTAACGCGTTATTGAGGAAAAAATTAGATCCAACTCTGGCCACCAGGTGCAAATCTAGACCTGTGTACACAAGAAAGGTATACAAAAATGTTCCCACATGTAATGGGTTACACACTGGACGTGGGCAGGACAGGTCAAACAAGTGAGAAAGGCATAATGTTGACATTATTAACTGGCACTTACACAATTTGTTCAGTACGAGCACCGGAGACGTCGACGAGATGCTGTACAGCGCCAGATTTGCACCTCGTTGCCAAAATTGGAACTGATTTTTTTTCAGCTTAAATCTGTTCCACTTAAATGCATTACAGTATCTAACCATGCGATAATTATAGCCCACAGTCGACCTTTGTGAGTAGACGCATTTTAATTATAACCACCTAGTATAACAGCAAACTGTCCATTTACATCACTGTCTTTTACTATTCTTTTAAAACACATACAGTGATTAATATTGCACTATTTTCAGTCCCTCTCTCTCTTTCTAAAAAATACACACACCCACACACATATTATCACACATTCCGAAATTAAAGCGTTGTCAAGTGTTTCAAGTTAATTTTATTAGTTGCTATCTATTAAGCATTGCTGGGTAGCTAGTCAAAGATGTTTATGGTTGAATATCTCACTATTCTGTGCTGCAATAAGACTGAGTGAAATGTAGTGTAAACCAATTCTTCCAGTATGATATTTATGAAAGTTACTGTTTTCGAATTATGACTCATCGTTAACAACGAACTTCTTAAAGGGAAAAATGTTCTGTGAGGTACATTATTCGGGAGAAAAAGCCCATTTCTGCAAGCTAATCTCTGTCGCTTCTGCTTCAGCGTTCTTTGTAAACTGTCCATTAGCACAGTCACTCACTGTGATAGCTTTTGAGTACCTGCATCCAATCGCTATTATTTTTCCCAAAGACAAACGGATTTCCCAGCTTTCGCTAAAATTTCATTTTCATTAGCAGAATCACTCAATAATAATCGACCCACGATTCGCACCTTCGGTGAAATAACGATGTCAGAAGTGTTTTAGAATATGCTTCAAACTTTCCGAACATGAATCCGAATGCGGCCTGCTGCTTCCGCCAGCAACATAACATTGGGAGGCTGGCACTGTCACATCCCACATGTTGCCACTTTTGCTGCACAAAGTGTTATGCCTGCCTTTACGTAAGAAGGAAATTTTTACAGTTGCAATAATTTTGCATTTTTAAGAGGAGAAGTAACTTTGGCTCCAGTAGAATATAGAGCAGATTTTTACGTGCGTAGAGATACGCTAGAGATATCGGAAATTTTACGTTATTTTTATAGCAGATAGAGACGTTATTTCTGTCACTGCTGGGAGTGGGACGCCTGCAGTCAATATTTGTCGCAACATCGGACCTTAACTGTTAGATGCCAGCTAATTTAAGTGAGGCTATAGAGCAATTTTAGTGTAGAGTCCTCCAGCGCAGTGTGACTCCCACAAGCAGCTTCTTCATATTCAGAACATCATTCAGGATATCACGTTCCCGTTAATGCAGTATGTCTCATTACAGCAGTCTCACAAAAATGAATTAAACAGTCTATTATAGTAATACCACGAAATTTATCGAGAATTTGTTCAGAAGGAATGCCCGGTGGTATTTAAAGGGCGATCAAAAAGTTTCCTTTTAAGAGCGTTGCTGCAGCGTATATGCAACTTATCACGACTCCGATGCGGCTACATGACCACCGACGTGTAGGGAAGTGATTAACCCTTTGTGCATCACATTTAGAAAAAAAATTCGGGAAAATTTTTTGTGATGTATATTTACTCTATATGTTGCACAAATGCCATATCCATTGCAAAAGTTCTTTTGAAGCTATTGGTTGATAAATAAAATAATGATTCCAAATGGCATCATTAGAAATTACATAATAATTACTCAAAAAATGCATACATAACTGTATTGTCAACTTACCGTAATTCTTTCTCTTGCCTTTGAGGAACTACATAAAGTTGGTTCCATAACCAAGAATTTCAGTATACACAGAATAAAACTAAACACAACAGTTATTGTTCACTCACAAATGCAGTAGCACAACACACGACACTTCTCTGTTCTGCACTTCTGACAAACGGCGAGGGGTTCTAGGCGCTACAGTCTGGAACCGCGAGACCGCTACGGTCGCAGGTTCAAATCCTGCCTCGGGCATGGATGTGTGTAATGTCCTTAGGTTAGTTAGGTTTAAGTAGTTGTAAGTTCTAGGGGACTGATGACCTCAGCAGTTAAATGTGCTCAGAGCCATTTGAACAAAATGGCGAGTCATGAAAGCAAACGCCACTGTGATCTGTTGGCCAAACTTGGAACTACGTGAAGCGATGCCAAACGGTAACATTGAAGCTTTGGGAAGCTCAAAAAAAGCCAGGAATACTTAAGGATGCCATTTGGAATCGCAGACGCAGAAAGGGTTAATGTGGCATTCGTGTCTTTCCGACGAGCGCGCGGTATGTTCGTAAAAGTTCACTATGGTGACGTTATCAAATGCGTCCAAACAGGAGGAAAAACGCCGTTGGATATCAGTAGGAGAATGAAGAAAGTGTATGAGGCAGCATGTTTATCGGAAACTACCATTGTGGAAAACAGTGACAACGGATGCTGGTGCTTCCTGATAACGAAAGTCACCATACCGCAAATGTCTTAGCGCAGTAGCTATGCCACTTCAAGTGGGAGGCACTCGAGCATCCGCACTATAGCCCTGATCTCTTCCCATGTGATTATGAAGCCGTCCGTCCCTTAAAGGGCTTGAAGGGTCGACGATTCCTGTCGGACGAGGATGAGCAGCAGGCAGTTACGGACTTCGTCACGCAGCAGGATACAGTCCTTTACCAAACGGGTGTCTTCGACCTGGTGCATCAGTGGGATGCTTGCCTCAATGCTCACGGCGACCTTGCCTGAACTGCATGTCTATTCCAGACTGTACGGACTTCGAACGGAAACTTATTGACTACCTCTTATAGTTCCAGTATTCGAAAGACAATGTTTAAATTCATTTCCTTTTTGATAAATGGTCTTGAGCACTTGTGCCTAGCCTCCACGAACGTCCACAAATCTGCATCCACTTTTTTAAAAAAAACTTGTGTTATTGTTTTACGATTGTATTGTATTGTATGTTAACCGGGGACCTAGAAACGACGGAGAGGCTCGATCCCCGCCGCAGCCGCAGTGGTCCACAACCCCACGACGACTACCGCAGTCCACTTCACCCCTACGCCGCCCGACACCGAACCCAGGGTTATTGTGCGGTTCGGCCCCCGGTGGACCCCCCCGGGAACGTCTCACACCAGACGAGTGTCACCCCTATGTTTGCGTGGTAGAGTAATGGTGGTGTACACGTACGTGGAGAACTTGTTTGCGCAGCAATCACCGACGTAGTGTAACTGAGGCGGAATAAGGAGAAACAGCCCACATTCGCCAAGGCAGATGGAAAACCGCCTAAAAACCATCCAGAGACTAGCCGGTTCACCGGACCTCGACACAAACTCTGGGCGGATTCGTGCCGGGGACCAGGCGCTCCTTCCCACTCCGGAAAGCCGTGCGTTAGACTGATCGGCTAAC
Organism: Schistocerca cancellata; assembly: GCF_023864275.1. Classification (NCBI taxonomy): domain Eukaryota; kingdom Metazoa; phylum Arthropoda; class Insecta; order Orthoptera; family Acrididae; genus Schistocerca; species Schistocerca cancellata. The sequence goes on from NC_064626.1 coordinate 1,035,540,127, forward strand.
GGGCGGGCTTGTTATACGATACTTGCCCTTCAGTTTCATATCAATAATTTGAGATAGATGACAAAATAAATGCACTGTTTATCCGTATCAAAGCTGAACAGCACAACATCACTCTTGTTAACAAGTCCTTGTGCTGTCTAATAAACTGTCTCCCTCTTCCATAGGATTTTACTTAACTTATCAACGTATCCTCATATGTATACATACAACGAATGGCTACACACGTTTTTCAAGGAATACTGATCGCAAATTCGAAAATAAATCAAAATAAAGAAACAAATAC